>NW_027285936.1:0-31561 GCF_036169615.1 Heliangelus exortis | reverse complement strand
TTTGGAGGATGTGGAGAAGGGGGTGGAGGACATGGGGAAGGAGATGGAAAACATGGAGAAAGGTCTGGAGAACGTTTCAGGGGTCTGGAAAAGAAGGAGAAGGAGTTGGAGGACAT
This sequence comes from Heliangelus exortis, assembly GCF_036169615.1. Lineage (NCBI taxonomy): Eukaryota > Metazoa > Chordata > Aves > Apodiformes > Trochilidae > Heliangelus > Heliangelus exortis. The sequence continues at coordinate 31,445 of NW_027285936.1, read as the reverse complement.
GGAAGAGGAGTTGGAAGACATGGGGAAGGGGATGGAAAAGATGGAGAAGGGTCTGGAGAACATTTCAGGGGTCTGGAGAAGAAGGAGAAGGAGTTGGAGGATGTGGAGAAGGGGGTGGAGAACATTTCAGGGGTCTGGAAAAGAAGGAGAAGGAGTTGGAGGATGTGGAGAAGGGGGTGGAAAACATGGAGAAGGGGATGGAGAACATGGAGAAAGGTCTGGAGAACGTTTCAGGGGTCTGGAAAAGAAGGAGAAGGAACTGGAGGACGTGGAGAAGGGGGTGGAAAACATGGAGAAGGGGATGGAGAACATTTCAGGGGTCTGGAAAACAAGGACAAGGAACTGGAGGATGTGGAGAAGGGGATGGAGAATATGGAGAAGGGGATGGAGAACATGGGGAAGATGGAGGACATGGAGAAGGGGATGGAAAACATGGAGAAAGGTCTGGAGAACATTTCAGGAATCTGGAAAACAAGGAGAAGGAGCTGGAGGATGTGGAAGAGGAGTTGGAGGACATGGAAAAGGGGATGGAAAAGATGGAGAAGGGTCTGGAGAACATTTCAGGGGTCTGGAGAAGAAGGAGAAGGAGTTGGAGAACATGGAGAAGGGGTTGGAGAACATTTCAGGGGTCTGGAAAAGAAGGAGAAGGAGCTGGAGGATGTGGAGAAGGGGTGGAGGACATGGGGAAGGAGATGGAAAACATGGAGAAGGGGATGGAGAACGTTTCAGGGGTCTGGAAAAGAAGGAGAAGGAGCTGGAGGATGTGGAGAAGGGGGTGGAAAACATGGAGAAGGGGATGGAAAACATGGAGAAGGGGATGGAAAACATGGAGAAGGGGATGGAAAACATGGAGAAGGGTCTGGAGAACGTTTCAGGGGTCTGGAAAAGAAGGAGAAGGAGCTGGAGGATGTGGAGAAGGGGGTGGAGGACATGGGGAAGGAGATGGAAAACATGGAGAAAGGTCTGGAGAACATTTCAGGGGTCTGGAAAACAAGGACAAGGAACGAGGATGTGGAGAAGGGTCTGGAGAACATGGAAAAGGGGATGGAGAACGTTGGGAAGGGTCTGGAGGACATGAGGAGGAGTTGGAGGACATGGGGAAGGAGCAGGACAACATGGAAGAGGAGGTGGAGGATATGGAGAAGGAGATGGAAAACATGGAGAAGGGTCTGGAGAACATTTCAGGGGTCTGGAAAAGAAGGAGAAGGAACTGGAGGACATGGAAGAGGAGTTGGAGGACATGGGGAAGGGGATGGAAAACATGGAGAAAGGTCTGGAGGACATTTCAGGGAAAAAGAAGGAGAAAAGGAGCTGGAGGACGTGGAGAAGGGGGTGGAAAACATGGAGAAGGGGATGAAGAACATTTCAGGGGTCTGGAAAACAAGGAGGAGGAGCTGGAGGATGTGGAGAAGGGGGTGGAGGACATGGAGGAGTTGGGTTTGGGTTGGAGAAGGAGCTGGAGAAGGGGATGGAGGGCATGGAAAAGGGATGGAGAACATGGAGAAGGGTCTGGAGAACATTTCAAGGGTCTGGAGAAGAAGGAGAAGGGGTTGGAGGACGTGGAGAAGGAGCTGGAGAACATGGGGAAGGGGATGGAGAACATGGGGAAGATGGAGAACATGGAGAAGGGGATGGAAAACATGGAGAAAGGTCTGGAGAACATTTCAGGGGTCTGGAAAAGAAGGAGAAGGAGCTGGAGGACGTGGAGAAGGGGATGGAGAACATGGAAAAGGGGATGGAGAACGTTGGGAAGGGTCTGGAGGACATGAGGAGGAGTTGGAGGACATGGGAAGGAGCAGGACAACATGGAAGAGGAGGTGGAAGGCATGGAAAAGGGGATGGAAAACATGGAGAAGGGTCTGGAGAACATTTCAGGGGTCTGGAAAGAAGGAGAAGGAACTGGAGGACATGGAAGAGGAGTTGGAGGACATGGGGAAGGGGATGGAGAATATGGAGGAGTTGGGTTTGGGTTGGAGAAGGAGCTGGAGAAGGGGATGGAGGGCATGGAAAAGGAGATGGAAAACACGGAGAAGGGTCTGGAGAACATTTCAGGGGTCTGGAAAAGAAGGAGAAGGAGTTGGAGGACGTGGAGAAGGGTCTGGAGAACATGGAGAAGGAGGTGGAGAAGGGGATGGAGGGCATGGAAAAGGGATGGAGAACATGGAGAAGGATCTGGAGAACATGGAGAAGGATCTGGAGAACATGGAGAAGGAGCTTTGGTCCCGTGGTCTTTGGGTCCCTCAGGTGGTCGGGCTCAGCAGTTGGCAGTGAAGCTGCAACCTCGAGGTGTCCTCTACTCCAAGGTGACCTTGGGAGAAGTTTGGGATGAGCCGGGAGAGCGGGAAGGCCGGGAAGGAGGCCGGGAAGGAGGCCGGGAAGGAGGCCGGGTCTTCGGGGTGGAACTGGGAGAACTGGTGGAGAGGGAGCAAACGGGCAGCAAGGTCCCTCTGCTGGTCCAGAAGTGTCTGGGGGAGATCGAGAAACGGGGCCTGAAGGTCAGAGTGTCCCCCAGTGTCCCCAGTGTCCCCCCCAGTGTCCCCAGTGTCATCCCCAGTGTCCCCCCCAGTGTCCCCTCTGTCCCCCCCAGTGTCCCCCCCAGTGTCATCCCCAGTGTCTCCAGTGTCCCCCCCAGTGTCCCCAATGTCATCCCCAGTGTCCCCAGTGTCATCCCCAGTGTCCCCCCCCAGTGTTCCCAGTGTCCCCCCCAGTGTCCGTCCCCAGTGTCCCCAGTGTCCCCCCCCAGTGTCCCCAGTGTCCCCCCAGTGTCATCCCCAGTGTCCCCTCTGTCCCCCCCAGTGTCCCCCCCAGTGTGCCCAGTGTCATCCCCAGTGTCCCCAGTGTCTTCCCCTCAGTGTGCCGTGTCCCCAGTGTGCCCCCCAGTGTCTCCCTCAGTGTCATCCCCAGTGTCCCCAGTGTCATCCCCAGTGTCCCCCCAGTGTCCCCAGTGTCCCCCCCAGTGTCCCCCCCAGTGTCCCCAGTGTCATCCCCAATGTCCCCTATGCCCCCATATCCCAAATCTCCCAATCTCCCCAATGTCCCTGCTGTCCCCTGTCCCCTGCTGTCCCCTGGGTCCCCTCTGTCCCCGGTGCTGTCCACAGTGTCCCCTCTGCTGTCCCACCCCTGTCCCCTGCTGTCCCCTCGGTCCCTTCTGTCCCCTCTGCTTTCCCCTCTCTCCCCATTGTCCCCAGTGCCCCCATATCCCAAATCTCCCCAACGTCCCTGCTGTCCCCTGTCCCCTGCTGTCCCCTCTGTCCCCGGTGCTGTCCCCAGTGTCCCCTCTGCTGTCCCCTGTCCCCTTTGATGTCCCTGCTGTCCCCTCTGTCCCCAGTATCCCCCAAATCCTCAGTGTCCCCTCTGTCCCCTGCTGTCCCCACTGTCCCCACTGTCCCCTCTGCTGTCCCCAATGTCCCCTCTCCTGTCCCCTGTCCCCTGCTGTCCCCTTGGTCCCTTCTGTCCCCGGTGCTGTCCCCAGTGTCCCCTCTGCTGTCCCCAATGTCCCCTCTGCTGTCCCCTCTCTCCCCATTGTCCCCACTGTCCCCTCTGATGTCCCCACTGTCCCCTCTATCCCCAATGTCCCCAGTGCCCCCAATGTTCCCATATCCCAAATATCCCCAATGTCCCCTCTCTTCCTGCTGTCCCCTCGGTCCCTTCTGTCCCCTCTGCTGTGCCCTGTCCCTCTGCTGTCCCCATTGTCCCCACTGTCCCCTCTGCTGTCCCCTCTCTCCCTGCTGTCCCCACTGATGTCCCCTGCTGTCCCCTCTGTCCCCAATGTCCCCAATGCCCCCATATCCCAAATCTCCCCAATCTCCCCAATGTCCCTGCTGTCCCCTGTCCCCTGCTGTCCCCTCAGTCCCCTCTGTCCCCAGTGTCCCCTCTGCTGTCCCCTGTCCCCTTTGATGTCCCCACTGTCCCCTCTGTCCCCAGTATCCCTCAAATCCCCAGTGTCCCCTCTGTCCCCTGCTGTCCCCTGGGTCCCTTCTGTCCCCTCTGCTGTCCCCTGTCCCCTGCTGTCCCCACTGTCCCCACTGTCCCTTCTGCTGTCCCCTGCTGTCCCCTCAGTCCCTTCTGCTGTCCCCAATGTCCCCTCTGCTGTCCCCTGTCCCCTTTGATGTCCCTGCTGTCCCCTCTGTCCCCAGTATCCCCCAAATCCCCAGTGTCCCCTCTGTCCCCACTGTCCCCTCTGTCCCCTCTGCTGTCCCCAATGTCCCCTCTGCTGTCCCCAATGTCCCCTCTCCTGTCCCCTGTCCCCTGCTGTCCCCTCGGTCCCTTCTGTCCCCTCTGCTGTCCCCAATGTCCCCTCTGCTGTCCCCTCTCTCCCTGCTGTCCCCACTGTCCCCTCTGATGTCCCCACTGTCCCCTCTCTCCCCAATGTCCCCAATGCCCCCATATCCCAAATCTCCCCAATCTCCCCAATGTCCCTGCTGTCCTCTGCTGTCCCCTCGGTCCCCTGGGTCCCCTCTGTCCCCGGTGCTGTCCCCAGTGTCCCCTCTGCTGTCCCCGATGTCCCCAGGTGGTGGGGCTCTACCGTCTCTGCGGCTCCGCGGTTCTCAAGCGGCGGCTCCGCGACGCCTTCGAGCGGGACAGCGGGGGGGTCAGGCTGGGGGAGGAGCTGTACCCCGACATCCACGTCATCACCGGTGGGTGCCCCCCCCCCAAAAACACCCCAAAAACACCACCCAAACCCATCCTCTCTTCCAGTCCCAAAACACCCCCAAAAAAACCCCAAAATACCCCCAAAAAACACCCCCAAATACACCCAAAACACCACCCAACCCCCCTCCTCAATTACCTCCCCAAAACTCCCCCAAAAACCCCAAAACACCCCAAAACCACCCCCAAAACCCCCCTCAGTTCTCTCCCCAACTCCCCCCCAAAAAACCCCCAAAATACTCCCAAAACACACCCCAATATACCCAAAATACACCAAAAAACACCCAAAACCACCCCTCAATTACCTCCCCCAAAACTCCCCCAAAAAACCCAAAAAAAAACCCCAAAAAAACCCATAACACCCCCAAAACCCCCCTCAATCTCTCCCCAACTCCCCCCCCAAAAAACCCCCAAAATACTCCCAAAACACACCCCAATATACCCAAAATACACCCAAAAACACACCCAAAAACACCTCCCAACCCCCCTCCTCAATTACCTCCCCAATTCCCCCCCAAAAATACCCCCAAAACACACCCCAATATACCCAAAATACACCCAAAAAATCCCCCAAAATACACCCAAAAACCCCCTCAATTCCCTCCCCAAAACTCCCCCAAAAACACATCCCCAAAAAAACCCAAAACACCCCCAAAACCCCCTCAATTCTCTCCCCAATTCCCCCCCAAAAAAACCCAAAAATACCCCCAAAACACACCCCAATATACCCAAAATACACCCAAAACCCCCCCTCAATTACCTCCCCAAAATTCCCCAAAAAATGCCAAAACCACCACCCAAACCCATCCCCTCTCCCCCTCCCAAAACTACCCCAAAAAACCCCAAAACTCCCCCAAAAACACCCCCCAAAAAACCCAAACCACCCCCAAACCCCCCCTCAATTCTCTCCCCAACTCCCCCCCAAAAAACCCCAAAAATACCCCAAAACACACCCCAATATACCCAAAATACACCAAAAAACACCCCAAAAAGCCCCCTCAAAACCTCCTCCTCAATTCCCTCCCCAAACTCCCCCAAAAAACCCCCAAAACACCCCCAAAAAAACCCAAAACACCCCAGAACACCCCCAAAACCCCCTCAATTCTCTCCCCAATTCCCCCCCAAAAAAAACCCCGAAAATACCCCCAAAACACCCAAAATACATCAAAAAACACCCCCAAAATACACCCAAAAACCCCCTCAATTCCCTCCCCAAAACTCCCCCCAAAACACCCCAAAAACACCACCCAAACCCATCCCCTCTTCCCCTCCCAAAATACCCCCAAAAAAACCCAAAACCCCCCTCAATTCTCTCCCCAATTCCCCCCCAAAAAAACCCCAAAAATACCCCCAAAACACACCCCAATATACCCAAAATACACCAAAAACACCCCCAAAATACACCCAAAAACACCCCAAAAGGCCCCCCAAAACCCCCTCCTCAATTGCCTCCCCAAAACTCCCCCCCAAAAAACCCAAAACACCCCAAAACCACCCCCAAAACCCCCCTCAATTCTCTCCCCAACTCCCCCCCAAAAAACCCCAAAAACACCCCCAAAACACACCCAAAAACACCCCAAAAAGCCCCCCCAAACCCCCCCCTCAATTCCCTCCCCAAATCTCCCCCAAAAACCCCCAAAACACCCCAAAAACACCACCCAAACCCATCCCCTCTTCCAGTCCCAAAACACCCCCAAAAAAACCCAAAACACCCCCAAAACCCCCCTCAATTCTCTTCCCAACTCCCCCCCAAAAAAACCCCGAAAAGACCCCCAAAAAACACCCCAATATACACCAAAAAAAATCCCCCAAAATACACCCAAAACCACCCCCAAAATACACCCAAAAATCCCCTTAATTCCCTCCCCAAAACTCCCCCAAAAACACATCCCCAAAAAAACCCAAAACACCCCAAAACCACCCCCAAACCCCCCCTCAATTCTCTCCCCAAAACTCCCCCAAAAAACCCCAAAACCACCCAAACCCATCCCCTCTTCCCCTCCCAAAACTCCCCCAAAAAACCCCAAAAACACCCAAAAAATCCCAAAACACCCCCAGAACACCCCCAAAACCCCCTCAATTCTCTCCCCAACTCCCCCCCAAAAAACCCCGAAAATACCCCCAAAACACCCAAAATACATCAAAAAACACCCCAAAATACACCCAAAACCACCCCCAAAATACACCCAAAAACCCCCCTCAATTCCCTCCCCAAAACTCCCCCCAAAACACCCCAAAAACACCACCCAAACCCATCCCCTCTTCCAGTCCCAAAACACCCCCAAAAAAACCCAAAACACCCCCAAAGCACCCCCAAAACCCCCCTCAATTCTCTCCCCAACTCCCCCCCAAAAAACCCCAAAAATACCCCCAAAACACACCCCAATATACCCAAAATAAACCAAAAAACACCCCCAAAACACACCCAAAACCACCCAAAAAGCCCCCCAAACCCCCCCTCAACTCCCTCCCCAAAACTCCCCCCAAAAAAACCCAAAACACCCCAAAAACACCCCCCAAACCCCTCCACTCTTCCCCTCCCAAAACACCCCAAAAAAACCCAAAACCACCCCCAAATTTTCCCCCAAATTTCCCCCCCCTTTTCCCCCTCTCCCTGACTCCCATTTTTTTCCCCCCCCCAGGAATCCTCAAGGATTTTCTCTGGGAATTGCCCCCCCCCCCAAATTTTTCCCCCCCAAATTCCCCCCCCAGATTTTCCCCCTCCCAATTTTCCTCCCAAATTCCCCCCCCTAAAAAATTCCCCCCCAAAATTTTTCCCAATTTTCCCCCCAAATTTCCCCCCCCCCAAAATCCCCCCCCCCCAAAATTTTTCCCAACTTCCCCCCCAATTTCCTCCAATTTTTCCCCAATTTTTCCCTTTCCCCCCCCCCAAACTCCCCCCCCCTTTTCCCCCTCTCCCTGACTCCCATTTTTTTCCCCCCCCCAGGAATCCTCAAGGATTTTCTCCGGGAATTGCCCTCCCCCCTCCTGCCCCCCCCCCTTCTCCGGGCTCTTCTGGAGACCCCAGAGCCCCCCCCGGGACAGAGACCCCCCCGGCCCCCCCTGCAGGGGCTGCCCCAGGCCCAGGAGGTGGGAGAGGGGGAAAAAAGGGGGGGGGAGGGGGGAAAAATGGGTGCCAAGAGCCCAAAAATGGGTGCCCAGGGCTTAAAATGGGTGCCAGGCACTAAAAAATGGGTGCCCAGGTGGAAAAAGTGGGTGCCCAGGGCCCAAAAATGGGTGCCCAGTATAAAAAAAATGGGTGTCCAACACCAAAAATGGGTGCCCAGGGCTAAAAATGGGTGCTCAGGGCCCAAAAATGGGTGCCCAGGAGGAAAAGTGGGTGCCCAACACTAGAAATGGGTGCCCAGGGCTAAAAATGGGTGCCCAGCACTAAAAAATGGGGTGCTCAGCACCAAAAAGTGGGTGTCTGGCACCAAAATGGGTGCCCAGGAGAAAATCTGGGTGCCCAACACCAAAAATGGGTGCTCAGGGCTTAAAATGGGGGCCCAGGGGAAAAAATGGGTGCCCAACACTAAAAATGGGTGCCCAGGGCTTAAAATGGGGGCCCAGGGCCCAAAAATGGGTGCCTGGTTCTAAAAATGGGTGCCCAGGAGAAAAAAAGTGGGTGCCCAGGGCCCAAAAATGGGTGCCCAGGGCTTAAAATGGGTGCCCAGCACTAAAAAATGGGGTGCTCGGCACCAAAAAGTGGGTGTCTGGCACCAAAATGGGTGCCCAGGAGAAAATCTGGGTGCCAAGAGGTCAAATATGGGTGCCCAGGGCTAAAAATGGGGGCCCAGGGCCCAAAAATGGGTGCCCAGGAGAAAAAAATGGGTGCCTGGCACTAAAAAATGGGTGCCCAGGTGGAAAAAGTGGGTGCCCAGGGCCAAAAATGGGTGCCCAGTATAAAAAAAATGGGTGCCCAACACCAAAAGTGGGTGCCCAGGGCTAAAAATGGGGGCCCAGGGGAAAAAATGGGTGCCCAGAGCCCAAAAATGGGTGCCTGGCACTAAAAAATGGGTGTCTGGCACCAAAATGGGTGCCCAGGAGAAAACCTGGGTGCCCAACACCAAAAATGGGTGCCCAGGGCTTAAAATGGGGGCCCAGGGGAAAAAATGGGTGCCCAGAGCCCAACAATGGGTGCCCAGAGCCCAAAAATGGGTGCTCAGGAGAAAAAAAATGGGTGCCAGGCACTAAAAAATGGGTGCCCAGTAGGAAAAGTGGGTGCCCAGGGCCCAAAAATGGGTGCCCAGGGCTTAAAATGGGGGCCCAGGGCTTAAAATGGGGGCCCAGGAGAAAAAAAATGGGTGCCCAACACCAAAAATGGGTGCCCAGAGCCCCAAAAATGGGGGCCCAGGAGAAAAAAATGGGTGCCAGGCACTAAAAAATGGGTGCCCAGGAGGAAAAGTGGGTGCCCAGGGCCCAAAAATGGGTGCCCAGTATAAAAAAAATGGGTGCCCAACACTAAAAATGGGTGCCCAGGGCTAAAAATGGGGGCCCAGGAGAAAAAAATGGGGTGCTGGCTCCAAAAAGTGGTTGCCCAGCTCCAGAAAGTGGTAGCCCAGCTCTCAAATTGGTTGCCCATCTCCCCAAACTGCTTGCCCAGCTCTTAAACCAGTAGCCCAGCCCCCAAACCCGCTAGCCCAGCCCCCAAATCGGTAGCCCAGCCCCCAAATCGGTAGCCCAACCCCCCAAATCGGTAGCCCAGCCCCCCAGATCGGTAGCCCAGCCCCTGGTCGCCTTTCCTGAGGGATCTGGAGGCCACCAGGGTGTCCCTTGTGTCCCCTCAGGCCACCTTGAGGCGGCTCCTGGACCACCTGAGTTTGGTGGCCACGTTCCAGCCCTTCAACCTCATGAGCCCCCAGAATTTGTCCCTTTGCTTCGGGCCCGTCCTCCTCCCCCCCCCCTCCCCCCAAAATGTCCCCAATGTCCCCTCCCGGTCCCCTCCCCTCCCCCCCTTCCCCAGGACCCCGGCGACTTCAAGAGCCACATCCAGGGACTCAACCTCCTCCTGCAGAGCTGGCCCGGTGAGTTGGGGACAGGGACAGGGCCACCACCCCCCCTTGGGGACAGGGACAATGCCACCACCCCCCCTGGGGTCACTGCCACCCCCCCTGGGGACAGGGACACTGCCACCACCCCCCCTGGGGTCACTGCCACCCCCACTTGGGGACAAGGACAGTGCCACCACCCCCCCCTGGGGACAGGGACACTGCCACCACCCCCCTTGGGGACAGGGACAATGCCACCACCCCCCCTGGGGTCACTGCCACCCCCCCTTGGGGACAGGGACAGTGCCACCACCCCCCCTGGGGTCACTGCCACCCCCCCTTGGGGACAGGGACAGGGCCACCACCCCCCCTGGGGACAGGGACAGGGCCACCACCCCCCCTGGGGTCACTGCCACCACCCCTTGGGGACAGGGACAATGCCACCACCCCCCCTTGGGGACAGGGACAGTGCCACCACCCCCTTGGGGACATTCCTGGGGACAGGGACACCATTTCCCCCAATTTTCCCCCCCAATTTTTCCCCAATTCCCCCCCAAATTTTCCCCCAATTTTTCCCCCCCCAAAATTTCCCCCAAATTTCTCCCCCCTCAAAATTTTCCCTCAATTCCCCCCAAAAAAATTTCCCCCCCCCAAATTTTCCCCAATTTCCCCCCCAAAATTCCCCAAAATTTCCCCCAATTCCCCCCCCCAAATTCCCCCCCCAGAATTTCCCCCCCCCAAAAAATTTCCCCAAATTCCACAATTTTTCCCCCAACTTCCCCCCCCAAAAATTTCCCCCCCCAATTTTCCCCCAAAATTTCCCCCCCAAAAAAAATTTCCCCAAATTTTCCCCCAATTCCCCCCCCCAAAATTTCCCCCAAATTCCTCCCCCCCTAAATTTTCCCTCAATCCCCCCCCAAAATCTTTTCCCCCATTTTCCCCCCCCCAAATTTCCCCAAAAATTCCCCCCCCAGAATTTCCCCCCAAAAAAAATTTCCCCAAATTCCCCAATTTTTCCCCCAACTCTCCCCCTAAAAAAATTCCCCCAAAAAAATTCCCCCCCAATTTTCCCCCAAAATTTCCCCCCAAAAAAAATTTCCCCAAATTTTCCCCCCCAAAAAATTTCCCCCAGATTTCTCCCCCCAAAATTTTCCCTCAATCCCCCCAAAAAATTTTCCCCCATTTTCCTCCCCCCCAAAATTCCCCAAAATTTCCCCCAAATCCCCCCCCCAAATTTCCCCCCCCACAATTTCCCCCCCCCAAAAAATTTCCCCAAATTCCCCAATTTTCCCAACTTCCCCCCCAAAAAATTTCCCCCCCCAATTTTCCAAAATTTCCCCCCCAAAAAAAATTTCCAATTTTTCCCCCCCCAAAATTTCCCCCAAATTCCTCCCCCTCAAAATTTTCCCTCAATCCCCCCCCAAAAATTTTCCCCATTTTCCTCCCCCCCAAATTTCCCCAAAAATTCCCCCCAAAAAAATTTCCCCCCCCAAATTTTCCCCATTTTCCTCCCCCAAATTTCCCCAAAATTTCCCCCAATTCCCCCCCCAAATTTCCCCCAAAATTCCCCCCCCAGAATTTCCCCCCCCAAAAAAAATTTCCCCAAATTCCCCAATTTTTCCCCCAACTTCCCCCCCCAAAAATTTCCCCCCCAAAAAAAATTTCCCCAAATTTTCCCCCCCCAAAATTTCCCCCAAATTTCTCCCCCCTCAAAATTTTCCCTCAATCCCCCCCCAAAAATTTTCCCCATTTTCCTCCCCCCCAAATTTCCCCCAAAATTCCCCCCAAAAAAATTTCCCCCCCCAAATTTTCCCCATTTTCCTCCCCCAAAATTTCCCCCAATTCCCCCCCTAAATTCCCCCCCCAGAATTTCCCCCCCCAAAAAAATTTCCCCAAATTCCCCAATTTTTCCCAACTTCCCCCCCCCAAAAATTTCCCCCCAAAAAAAATTTCCCCAAATTTTCCCCCAATTCCCCCCCCCAAAATTTCCCCCAAATTTCTCCCCCCCCAAAATTTTCCCTCAATCCCCCCAAAAAATTTTCCATTTTCCTCCCCCCCAAATTTCCCAAAAAATTCCCCCCCAGAATTCCCCCCCCAAAAATTTCCCCCCCAAAAAAAATTTCCCCAAATTTCCCCCCCCCAAAATTTCCCCTATTTCTCCCCTCAAAATTTTCCCTCAATCCCCCCCAAAATAATTTCCCCCATTTTCCTCCCCCCCAAATTTCCCCAAAAATTCCCCCCCCAAAAAATTTCCCCCCCCCAAATTTTCCCCATTTTCCTCCCCCAAAATTCCCCAAAATTTCCCCCAAATCCCCCCCCAAGTTTCCCCCCCCACAATTTCCCCCCTAAATTTCCCCAAATTCCACAATTTTTCCCCCAACTTCCCCCCCCAAAAATTTCCCCCCCAAAAAAATTTCCCCAAATTTTCCCCCATTCCCCCCCCCAAAATTTCCCCCAAATTTCTCCCCCCCAAAATTTTCCCTCAATCCCCCCCCAAAAATTTTCCCCATTTTCCTCCCCCCCAAATTTCCCCAAAAATTCCCCCCCAAAAAAAATTTCCCCCCCCAAATTTTCCCCAATTTCCCCCCCCAAAATTCCCCAAAATTTCCCCCAAATCCCCCCCCCTAAATTCCCCCCCCAGAATTTCCCCCCCCAAAAAAAATTTCCCCAAATTCCCCAATTTTTCCCCCAACTTCCCCCCCCCAAAAATTTCCCCCCAAAAAAAATTTCCCCAAATTTTCCCCCAATTTCCCCCCCCCAAAATTTCCCCCAAATTTCTCCCCCTTAAAATTTTCCCTCAATCCCCCCCCAAAAATTTTCCCCATTTTCCTCCCCCCCAAAATTCCCCAAAATTTCCCCAATTCCCCCCCCAAATTTCCCCCCCCCACAATTTCCCCCCCCAAAAAAATTCCCCAAATTCCACAATTTTTCCCCCAACTTCCCCCCCCAAAAAATTTCCCCCCCCCCAATTTTCCCCCAAAATTTCCCCCCCCAAAAAAATTTCCCCCAATTTTTTCCCCCCCCAAAATTTCCCCCAAATTCTCCCCCCCTAAATTTTCCCTCAAATCCCCCCAAAAAAATTTTCCCCATTTTCCTCCCCCCCAAATTTCCCCAAAAATTCCCCCCCCGAAAATTTTCCCCCCCAATTTTCCCCAAAATTTCCCCCCCCAAAAAAATTTCCCCAAATTTTCCCCCAATTTCCCCCCCCCAAAATTTCCCCCAATTTTCCCCAAAATTTCCCCCCCCAAAAAATTTCCCCAAATTTCCCCCCCCCCAAAAATTTCCAATTTCCCCCAAAATTTCCCCCCCCAAAAAAAATTCCCCCCCCCCAAAATTTTCCAATTTTCCCCCCAAAAATTCCCCCCCCAAAAAAATTTCCCCAAATTTTCCCCCAATTTCCCCCCCCCAAAATTTCCCCCAATTTTCCCCAAAATTTCCCCCCCCCCCAAAAAAATTTCCCCAAATTTTTCCCCCCCCAAAAATTTCCAATTTTCCCCCAAAATTTCCCCCCCAAAAAAAATTCCCCCCCCCAAAATTTTCCAATTTTCCCCCCCAAAAATTCCCCCCCCCCAATTTTCCCCAAAATTTCCCCCCCCAAAAAAATTTCCCCCCAATTTTTCCCCCCCCCCCAAAAAATTTCCCCCAAATCCCCCCCCTATTTTTTTAACCCTTTTTTCCCCCCTTTTCTCCACAGCCCCCCCCTCCCCCCTTTTCCCACGGGGGGGCCCCCAACTCCGTTCCCGGGGTCCCGAGAGCCCCCCCGGCCACCGCTTTGCCGGGCTCTGGAGCCTTTGTCACCCCCCCCAGGGGACACCGAGGGACCCAGGGACACCGAGGGGACAAAGGCCACCCCCCCCCCTGCCCCCCCAATAAAAAGGGGGGGGGAGACCCCCCCAATGTGGCCCCCGAGGTCCCCGCGCCCCAAGCTCAGGGACTTTGGGGACATCGGGGAGGGAGAGGGGGGGGAGGGGACAATGGGGGGGACAGTTGGGGACACCTTGGGACAGCGAGGGGGACAGTTGGGGACACCAAGGGACACCCTGAGGACAGTGAGGGGACAATGAGGGGACACTGGGGACACCTTGGGGACAGCGAGGGGACAGCGAGGGGACAGTGAGGGGACAGTGAGGGGACAATAAGGGGACAGTTGGGGACACCTTGGGGACACCCTGGGGACATTAAGGGACACCCTGGGGAGTGAGGGGACAGTTGGGGACACCAAGGGACAACCTGAGGACTGTGAGGGGACACTGGGGACAGCTGGGGACACCTTGGGGACATCGTGGGGACATTAAGAGACACCCTGGGGACACTGAGGGGACAATGAGGGGACAGTTGGGGACACCTTGGGGACATTGTGGGGACATTAAGGGACACCCTGGGGAATGAGGGGACAGCTGGGGACACTGAGGGGACAGTTGGGGACACCAAGGGACACCCTGAGGACAGTGAGGGGACAATGAGGGGACACTGGGGACACCTTGGGGACATTGTGGGTACACCAAGGGACACATTGGGGACAATGAGGGGACAGTTGGGGACAGCAAGGGGACAGTGAGGGGACAGTTGGGGACACTGAGGGGACAATAAGGGGACAGTTGAGGACACCAAGGGACACCCTGAGGACTGTGAGGGGACACTGGGGACAGCTGGGGACACCTTGGGGACATCGTGGGGACTCCAAGGGACACCTTAGGGACACTGGGGACAATGAGGGGACAGTTGGGGACACCTTGGGGACACTGAGGGGACAGTTGGGGACAACAAGGGACACTCTGAGGACAGTGAGGGGACACTGGGGACAGCTGGGGACACCTTGGGGACATTAAGGGACACCCCGGGGACTGTGAGGGGACATTGTGGGGACACCCTGGGGACACTCTGGGGACAGTGGGGGGACACTGAGGGGACAGCAAAGGGTCAGCTGGGGGGACAGTTGGGGACACTTGGGGACATCCTGGGGACAGCGAGGGGACACTGGGGACACCCTGGGGACACTGCAGGGACAGTGAGGGGACAGCATTGGGACACTGTGGGGACATTGAGGGACACCCTGGGGGACACTGAGGGGACAGTTGGGGACACCCCAAGGACACCTTCTGGGGCCACCACTGCTGCCACCACCAGTGCCAATTCTGGGGCCACCAAGGCCACCAGTGCCACCACCAGTGCCACCGCCCCCCTGGGTGGCACCGGGGACCCCTTTGTCACCCCCCTGGGTGGCACTGGGGACCTCCCCCTTGTCACCCCCCTGTCACCTCCCCCCCAGGTGGCACTGGGGACCCTCTTGTCACCCCCCTGGGTGGCACTGGGGACCCCCCTGTCACCCCCCAGGTGGCACTGGGGACCTCCCCCTTGTCACCCCCCCTGTCACCTCCCCCCCAGGTGGCACTGGGGACCCTCTTGTCACCCCCCAGGTGGCACTGGGGACCCCCCTGTCCCCCCCTGTCCCCCCCCAGCAATAAACGCCACGCGCTGCACTTGTCACCCGGAGCTTTGTGTGACTGGTGTCCCCACAAAGTGTCACTCGTGTCCCCAAGGGGGGTGACACCGGGCGCTGCTTTATTGGGAGGGGACACTTGAGGGTGGCACCCAGCCCCGTGACACCCATGGGTGGCACCCAACCCCCTTGTCACCCAACTTTGTGGCACCCAATC
The DNA here is from genome assembly GCF_036169615.1 of Heliangelus exortis. Lineage (NCBI taxonomy): Eukaryota > Metazoa > Chordata > Aves > Apodiformes > Trochilidae > Heliangelus > Heliangelus exortis. The sequence continues at coordinate 16,150 of NW_027285936.1, read as the reverse complement.
CCTTGTCACCCAACCCCTTTGTCACCCACCCTTGTGTCACCCGTGTCACTCAACCCCATGTCACCCAACCCTGTGTCACCCAACCCCTTGTCACTTAACCCCTTTGTCACCCAACCCCCCGTCGCCCACGGGTGTCACCCAGCCATGTGTCACCCAACCCTATATTGTCACACAACCCCATCACCCAACACCGTGTCACCCACAGGTGTCACCCAGCCCCCTTGTCACCCAGTCTTGTGTCACCTGTGTCACCCAATCCATCACCCAACCCCTTTGTCACCCAACCCAGTGTCACCCATGGGTGTCACCCAACCTCATGTCACCCAACCCCTTTATCACACAACACCTTTGTCACCCAACTCCTTGTCCACCCAACTCCTTTGTCACCCAACCCCCCTTGTCACCCAACCCCTTGTCACCCAACTCTGTGTCACCCAACCCCTTTGTCACCCACCCTTGTGTCACCCATGTCACTCAACCTGTCACCCAACCCCTTGTCACCCAACTCTGTGTCACCCAACCCCTTTGCCACCCAATCTTGTGTCACCCATGGCTGTCACCCAACCCCGTGTCACCCAGCCCTGTGTCACCCAACCCTATGTTGTCACCCAACCTTGTGTCACCCATGTCACTCAACCTGTCACCCAACCACGTCACCCAACCCCTTTGCCACCCAATCTTGTGTCACCCATGGCTGTCACCCAACCCATCACCCACCCCCTTGTCACCCAACTCTGTGTCACCCAACCCCTTGTCACCCAGCCCTGTGTCACCCAACCCTATGTTGCCACCCAACCTTGTGTCACCCACCCTTGTGTCACCCATGTCACTCAACCTGTCACCCAACCCCTTTGCCACCCAACCTTGTGTCACTCAACCTTGTGTCACCCATGGGTGTCACCCAACCCACCACCCACCCCCTTGTCACCCACCCCCGTGTCACCCACCCCTGTGTCACCCAGCCCTGTGTCACCCAACCCTATGTTGCCACCCAACCCCTTGCCACCCAACCTTGTGTCACCCATGGCTGTCACCCAACCCCCTTGTCACCCACCCCCTTGTCACCCAACGCCCGCGTCCCGGTGTCGGGGCCATTTTGGGGCCGTTTTTTTTGTCCCTTCAGACGGAGACGGAGCCGTCCCTGAAGTCGCTCCTCCCGATGAGGGCGTTGACGAGGACGGGGTGGCCTTGGTGACAAATGTCCTGCGCCTCCCGCAGCGCCACCTCCAGGCGGGGACTGTCCCCTCGTCCCAGCACCAACCCCCGGCCACCCAGAGCTTCGGCCACCAGGTGGTAGTCTGGGAGGGAGGGGACAACAGGGGTGGCTTTGTCACCTCAGGCACGGTGACGCCAAGGTGACATCAAGGTGACACCAAGGTGACACCACGGGGAGACTGGGTGTGGCCTCAGCTGGGTGACACGGTGCCACCGGGTGTCACCTGGTCTGGGTGACATGATGTCACCTGGTGTGACTTGATCTTGGGTGACATGATGTCACCTGGTGTGGCCTCATCCAGGTGACATAGTGCCACCGGGTGTGACTTGATCTTGAGTGACACGATGCCACCTGGTGTCACCTGGTCTGGGTGACATGATGCCACCTGGTGTGGCCTCAGCTGGGTGACACAGTGCCACCGGGTGTCACCTGGCCTGGGTGACATGATGTCACCTGGTGTCACCTGGTCTGAGTGACATGATGTCACCTGGTGTCACCTCATCTGGGTGACATGATGCCACCGGGTGTCACCTGGTCTTGGGTGACATGATGCCACCAACCCTGGCCTGATCAGGGTGACATGATGCCACCTGGTGTGACTTGATCTTGGGTGACATGATGTCACCTGGTGTGGCCTCATCTGGGTGACATGATGCCACCAGCCATGGTTTGATCTGGGTGACACGATGCCACCTGGTGTCACCTGGTCTGGGTGACATGATGTCACCTGGTGTGACTTGATCTTGGGTGACATGATGTCACCTGGTGTGGCCTCAGCTGGGTGACACAGTGCCACCTGGTGTCACCTGATTTGGGTGCCACGGTGCCACTGGGTGTCACTTGATCCAGGGTGACATGATGTCACCTGGTGTGACCTGATCTTGAGTGACATGATGCCACCTGGTGTCACCTCATCTGGGTGACATGATGCCACCTGGTGTCACCTGGTCTGGGTGACATGATGTCACCTGGTGTGACCTGATCTTCAGTGACATGATGCCACCTGGTGTCACCTGATTTGGGTGACAAGGTGCCACTTGGTGTCACTTGATCCAGGGTGACATGGTGCCACCTGGTGTCACCTCTTCTGGGTGACACAGTGCAACCAGGTGTCACCTGCTCTTGGGTGACATGATGCCACCAACCCTGGCCTGATCAGGGTGACATGATGCCACCTGGTGTCACCTGATCTGGGTGACACAGTGCCACCAAGGTGCCACCAGGTGCCTTCTCTCCACCCAGGTCCCCACAGAGGACTGTCCCCCAGTTTGGGGGGGACAGAGGAGGTGACCTTGGGGACAGAGGAGGTGACCTTGGGGACAGAGGAGGTGACCTTGGGGACAATGCTCACCCAGGTAGCCGAGGCCACAGGCCACGTTGCTGCCCAGCAGTGCCACCTGCTCCCGGGAGATTTGGCTCCAGCAGGCATCATTCCCCACCAGGGCGATGACAGGAACCTGCAGGGGACAAAGGGGACAGTGCCACCACCCCGAAGGTGTCACCTCAGGCTTGGGGACGACCCCCCCCGGGATGTCCCTTTTGTCCCCTTCCTCCTCACCTTGTGCCGCACGAAGGTGTCGAACTCCATCAGGCTGTAGCCCAGGGAGCCGTCCCCGTAGAGGATCCAAACCTGTCCCCAAAAAGAGGTGACAAAAGCCACCGGGGCCACCACCTCCGGGTGACAGAAAGGGAGGGGGGGGAGGTGACACTTGTCACCTCCTTTGTCCCTTTTACCTCAGCCTCGGGCCGGCAGAGTTTGGCCCCCAAAGCGAATCCCCCGCCGACCCCCAAAGTCCCGAAAGGTCCTGGAGGGGATGAGGAAAATTGGGGACAATTCCAAGTGGGGGGGGGTCACACCCCCCCCCCCCCACTAAGGTGACAAAGGGGACATTACCAGGGTCCAGCCAGGCCAGGGGACATCGGGGACGGACGATGTAGGATGCTGTCCCCACAAAGTCCCCCCCGTCGGCCACCAGGAGGCTGTGGGGGGGCAGCACCGCGTCCAAACGCAGCAGCAGCTCCAGGGGGTTCAGGTGGTGCTGGGGGGGGGTCGAGGCCTTGGTCCTGGGGGGGGGGACAGAAAAAGTGTCCCCAAGGGACGTGGGGACACAGGGGGGACACCCAAGGAACATGGGGGGGACACCCAAGGGACAATGGGGACACCCAAGGGACGTGGGGGACACATGAAGAGGTCCCCAAAGGACAAAGGGACTGGGGATATAGGGGGGGAGGGAGGGGGTCAAGGCCTTGGTCCTGGGGGGGGGACAGAAAAAGTGTCCCCAAGGGACATGGGGACATGGGGGGGACACCCAAGGGACGTGGGGGACACCCAAGGGACGTGGGGGACACATGAAGAGGTCCCCAAGGGACAAAGGGACTGGGGATATGGGGGGGGGGGAGGTTGAGGCCTTGGTCCTGGGGGGGACACAGAAAAAGTGTCCCCAAGGGATGTGGGGACATGGAGGGGACACCCAAGGGACGTGGGGGACATGGGGGGGGACACCCAAGGAACATGGGGGGGGCACCCAAGGGACGTGGGGGACACATGAAGAAGTCCCCAAGGGACAAAGGGACTGGGGATATAGGGGGGGAGGGAGGGGGTCAAGGCCTTGGTCCTGGGGGGGGACAGAAAAAGTGTCCCCAAGGGATGTGGGGACATGGGGGGTCCCAAGGGACAGGGGACACGGGGGGGACACCCAAGGGACAGGGGGACATGGGGGGGACACCCAAGGGACATGGGGGACACATGAAGAGGTCCCCAAGGGACAAAGGGACTGGGGATATGGGGGGGGTCAAGGCCTTGGTCCTGGGGGGGGGACAGAAAAAGTGTCCCCAAGGGACATGGGGACACAGGGGGGACACCCAAGGGACAGGGGGGACACCCAAGGGACATGGGGGACACACGAAGAGGTCCCCAAGGGACAAAGGGACTGGGGATATGGGGGGGGGGAGGTTGAGGCCTTGGTCCTTGGGGGGGGACAGAAAAAGTGTCCCCAAGGGACGTGGGGACAAGGGGGGGACACCCAAGGGACATGGGGGGGGACACCAAAGGGACACAGGGACATAGGGGAGGGACAAAGGGAATGGGGACAAAAGGGGAGGGGGGGGACAAAGGGAATGGGGATGGGGGGGGACACAAAGGGGTCCCCAAGGGACATGGGGACACGGGGGGGACACACAAAGGGGTCCCCAAGGGACATGGGGACACGGGGGGACGACAGAGGGGGACACAGGGGACACCCCCCACCAAAAATTGGAAGTGGGTTGGGACAACTGTCCCCATCCCTGTCCCCAATGTCCCCTCTGTCCCCACCCCCCCCAATATCCCCAGTGTCCCCAGTGCCCCCAGCCCCCCCCCAATGTCCCCAGTGTCCCCCCCAGTGTCCCCACGTCCCTCACCTGATGTCCCTCTCTGCCTCCTCCTCCTCTTTCCGCAGCCTCTGGATCCATTCCTGGGGGGGGAAAATCCCTGGAGCCCCCGGGCCAGAGCAACCACCAGGGAGGCTGCGTCACCTGTGGGGACACGGGGGGACACGGGGGGACACGGGGGGACATGGGGGACACGGGGGGACATGGAGGACATGAGGGGACATGAGGGGACATGAGGGGACATGAGGGGACATGGGGGGACATGAGGGGACATGGGGGGACATGAGGGGACATGGGGGACATGAGGGGACATGGGGGACATGGGGGACATGAGGGGACATGAGGGGACACGGGGGGACATGAGGGGACATGAGGGGGGGACATGAGGAGGGACATGAGGGGTGACACAGGGGGAACATGAGGGACATGAGGGGACATGAGGGGGACATGAGGGGGGACATGAGGGGGACACAGGGGGACACGGGGGGAACATGAGGGACATGAGGGGACATGAGGGGAGACATGAGGGGGACATGAGGGGGACATGGAGGGGGGAGATGGGGGGGACATGAGGGGACACGGGGGGACATGAGGGGGACAGGAGGGGACATGAGGTGGAAATGAGGGGGACAGGAAGGGACATGAGGGGAACATGGAGGGGGGACATGGGGGGGACATGAGGGACATGAGGGGACATGAGGGGGGATGTGGGGGGACATGAGGGGACATGGGGGGTGACACGGGGGGAACATGAGGGGGGACATGAGGGGGATGTGAGGGGGGGCACGGGGGGACACGGGGGGACATGAGGGGGGACACGAGGGGGATGTGAGGGGGGGCACGGGGGGACATGAGGGGACATCCATGTCCCGAGTGGGTGTGGGGTGTGACGGGTGGGTGTTGTCCCAAGTGGGGGGGTGGGGTTGTCACGGGTGGAAGGTGTCACGGGTGGGGTGATGTCATGGGTGGGGATGTCCTGAGTGGGTTATGATGTCCTGAGTGGGTGTGGGGTGTCACTTTGGGGGAATGCGATGGGTGGGGGGTTTCAGAGGTGGGGGAGATGTCCCGAGTGGGTGTGGGGTGTGACAGGTGGGTGTTGTCCCAAGTGGGGGGATGTGCTAGGTGGAGTTTTCATGGGTGGAGGGTGTCACGGGTGGGGATGTCCTGAGTGGGTTATGATGTCCTGAGTGGGGTGGGATGCCCCGAGTGGGTGTGGGGTGTGACGGGTGGGTGGTGTCCCAAGTGGGGGGATGTGCTAGGTGGAGTTTTCATGGGTGGAGGGTGTCACGGGTGGGGATGTCCTGAGTGGGTTATGATGTCCTGAGTGGGGTGGGATGTCCCGAGTGGGTGTGAGGTGTCACTTTGGGGGCAATGTGCTGGGTGGGGATGATGCGATGGGTGGGAGGCTTCACAGGTGGGGGAGATGTCCTGAGTGGGGTGGGATGTCCCGAGTGGGTGTGGGGTGTAACGGGTGGGTGTGGGGTGTCACTTCGGGGGGAATGTGCTGTGTGGGGATGATGTGCTGGGTGGGAGGCTTCACAGGTGGGGGAGATGTCCTGAGTGGGTTATGATGTCCTGAGTGGGGTGGGATGTCCCGAGTGGGTGTGGGGTGTCACGTTGGGGGCAATGTCATGGGTGGGGATGATGCGATGGGTGGGAGGCTTCACAGGTGGGGGAGATATCCTGAGTGGGGGATGTCCCGAGTAGGTGTGGGATGTCCCCAGTGGGTGTGGGATGTCCCCAGTGGGTGTGGGATGTCCCCAGTGGGTGTGTGTGTGTCCCCCACCTGTGACAGCCACCCGTGGCTTCCAGAAGACGTCGGCGTTGCGGAGCAGCTGCCGGGGGTCCCTGTTGACCGCCAGCACCGCCGCCCCCCGGGCCAGGACCCGCCCGTAGGAGAGGCGAAAGTCACAGACGGCCCCTGGGGGACAAAAGTGACTGGAAAATGTCCCCAAAATGTCCCCGAGGTGTCCCCAGAGGGCCCCCCAGAGGTACCTGCCAGCAGCACCAGGTCGGCGTCCCGCAGCGCCCGGCGCCGGTTGTGCCGCAGCAGGATGGGAGAATCCGGCGGGAGGAGACCCCGGGAGGCACCTCCCAGGTAGCAAGGGACACCCAGGGACTCCAGGGACTCCCTGGGGACACAAAATGGCAGCAAATGTCACCAAACGTCACTAAAATGTCACTAGATGTCACGAAAAGGTCAAGAAATGTCAAGAAATGTCACCAAACGTCACTAAAATGTCACCAAATGTCACTAAAAGGTCACCGAATGTCACTAAAATGGCAGCAAAGGTCACTAAAAGGTCAGCAAAGGTCTCCAAATGCCACCAAAATGTCAACAAAATGGCAGCAAAGGTCACTAAAAGGTCACCAAATGTCACCAAAATGTCACCAAATGTCACCAAAATGTCAACAAATGTCACTAAAAGGTCAACAAACGTCAAGAAATGTCACTAAAATGTCAACACATGTCACTAAAATGTCACCAAATGTCACTAAAAGGTCAACAAATGTCAAGAAATGTCACCAAATGTCACTAAAAGGTCACCAAATGTCACTAAAAGGTCACCAAAGGTCACCAAAAGGTCAGCAAAGGCCTCCAAATGCCACCAAAATGTCAACAAAATGGCAGCAAAGGTCACTAAAATGTCACCAAATGTCACCAAAATGTCAACAAATGTCACTAAAAGGTCAACAAACGTCAAGAAATGTCACTAAAATGTCAACACATGTCACTAGAATGTCACCAAATGTCACTAAAAGGTCAACAAATGTCAAGAAATGTCACCAAATGTCACTAAAAGGTCACCAAAGGTCACTAAAAGGTCATCAAAGGTCTCCAAATGCCACCAAAATGTCAACAAAATGGCAGCAAAGGTCACTAAAATGTCACCAAATGTCACTAAAAGGTCAAGAAATGTCACTAAAAGGTCAACAAATGTCAAGAAATGTCACCAAATGTCACTAAAAGGTCAGCAAATGTCACTAAAATGTCACCAAATGTCACTAAAAGGTCAGCAAAGGTCTCCAAATGTCACTAAAATGTCACCAAATGTCAAGAAATGTCAGCAAATGTCACTAAAATGTCACCAAATGTCACTAAAAGGTCAACAAATGTCAAGAAATGTCACCAAATGTCACCAAATGTCACTAAAAGGTCAGCAAAGGTCTCCAAATGTCACCAAATGTCACTAAAATGTCAACAAATGTCAAGAAATGTCACCAAACGTCACTAAAAGGTCACCAAATGTCACCAAAATATCAACAAATGTCACTAAAAGGTCATCAAATGTCACCAGAATGTCCCCAGACCAGTTGATTTGTCCCCAAACCAGTCCAGGGGCCCCCAAACCAGTCCAGGGGTCCCCAAACCAGTTCCCCCTTCCCCAAACCAGTCCCACCAGCTCCAAACCAGTTGAGCTGCCCCAAGCCAGTCCAGGTGTCCCCAAACCAGTCCATTTGTCCCCAAACCAGTTGATTTGTCCCCAAACCAGTCAAGGAGTCCCCAGACCAGTTGATTTGTCCCCAGACCAGTCCACGGGTCCCCAAACCAGTCCAGGGGTCCCCAAACCAGTCCATTTGTCCCCAGACCAGTTGATTTGTCCCCAAACCAGTCCAGAGTCCCCACACGAGTCCAGGGGTCCCCAAACCAGTTGATTTGTCCCCAAACCAGTCCAGGGGCCCCCAAACCAGTCAAGGAGTCCCCAAACCAGTCCCCCCTTTCCCAAACCAGTCCCACCAGCTCCAAACCAGTTGAGCTGCCCCAAACCAGTCCAGGTGTGCCCGAACCAGTCCAGGTGTCCCCAAACCAGTTGATTTGTCCCCAAACCAGTCAAGGAGTCCCCAGACCAGTTGAGGAGTCCCCAGACCAGTCCAGAGTCCCCACACGAGTCCAGGGGTCCCCAAACCAGTTCACCCTTTCCCAAACCAGTCCCACCAGCTCCAAACCAGTTGAGCTGCCCCAAACCAGTCCAGGTGTCCCCAAACCAGTCCATTTGTCCCCAAACCAGTTGATTTGTCCCCAGACCAGTCCATTTGTCCCCAGACCAGTTGAGGAGTCTCCAGACCAGTCCAGAGTCCCCACACGAGTCCAGGGGTCCCCAAACCAGTTCCCCCTTTCCCAAACCAGTCCATTTGTCCCCAAACCAGTTGACTTGTCCCCAAAGCAGTTGATTTGTCCCCAAACCAGTCTGGCTCTGACCTGAGTTGCTGGGGGGTTACTGGGGGGGCCATGGCCTGGCTCCCCACCACCACCAGTGGCCTCCTTGCCCGGCTCAGCAGCTCCACACAACGCTGCACCTGGGACCCCAAAAGCCTTTGAATTCACCCCAAAAATGACCCCGACCCCAACGGGGACCCCAAATGGCCCCAGCACACCTAAAATTGGCTGATTTCACCCCAAAACCTCACCTTAGAGACCCCAAACTCAGCCTGGGGACCCCAAACCCATCTTGGAGACCCCAAACCCCTCCTGGATGTCCCCAACCCCCTCCTGGATGTCCCCAAACCCCCTTCAGTGACCCCAAACCCCTCCTGGATGTCCCCAATCCCCTCCTGGATGTCCCCAAACCCCTCCTGGATGTCCCCAAACCCCTCCTGGGTGTCCCCAAACCCCTCCTGGACGTCCCCAAACCCCCTTCAGTGACCCCAAACCCCTCCTGGATGTCCCAAATCCTTCCTGGATGTCCCCAACCCCCTCCTGGATGTCCCCAAACCCCCTTCAGTGACCCCAAATCCATCCTGGATGTCCCCAGCCCCTCCTGGATGTCCCCAAACCCCTCCTGAATGTCCCCAAACCCCTCCTGGATGTCCCCAAACCCCTCCTGGATGTCCCCAACCCCCTCCTGGATGTCCCCAAACCCCCTTCAGTGACCCAAACCCCTCCTGGATGTCCCCAAACCCCTCCTGGGTGTCCCCAAACCCTTCCTGGATGTCCCCAAACCCCTCCTGGATGTCCCCAAACCCCCTTCAGTGACCCCAAACCCCTCCTGGATGTCCCCAGACCCATCCTGGATGTCCCCAAACCCCTCCTGGATGTCCCCAAACCCCCTTCAGTGACCCCAAATCCATCCTGGATGTCCCCAACTCCCTCCTGGATGTCCCCAGACCCTTCCTGGATGTTCCCAAATCCACCCTGGATGTCCCCAAACCCCTCCTGGATGTCCCCAAACCCCTCCTGGATGTCCCCAAACCCTTCCTGGATGTCCCCAACCCCCTCCTGGATGTCCCCAGACCCCTCCTGGATGTCCCGAAACCCCTCCTGGATGTCCCCAAACCCTTCCTGGGTGTCCCCAAACCCCCTTCAGTGACCCCAAACCCCTCCTGGATGTCCCCAAACCCCCTTCAGTGACCCCAACCCCCTCCTGGATGTCCCCAAACCCCTCCTGGATGTCCCCAAACCCCTCCTGGATGTCCCCAAACCCCCTCCTGGATGTCCCCAAACCCCTCCTGGATGTCCCCAAACCCCCTTCAGTGACCCCAAACCCCTCCTGGATGTCCCCAAACCCCTCCTGGATGTCCCCAACCCCCTCCTGGATGTCCCCAAACCCCCTTCAGCAACCCCAAACCCCTCCTGGATGTCCCCAGACCCCTCCTGGATGTCCCCAAACCCCCTTCACTGACCCCAAACCCCTCCTGGATGTCCCAAAACCCACTCTGAGTGTCCCCAAACCCCTCCTGGATGTCCCCAAAACCCACTCTGAGTGTCCCCAAACCCCTCCTGGATGTCCCAAAACCCCTCCTGGAGACCCCAAACCCACTCTGAATGTCCCCAAACCCCCTTCACTGACCCCAAACCCCTCCTGGATGTCCCCAAACCCATCCTGGATGTCCCCAAACCTCCTTCAGTGACCCCAAATCCCTCCTGGATGTCCCCAAATCCTTCCTGGATGTCCCCAACCCCCTCTTGGATGTCCCCAAACCCCTCCTGGATGTCCCAAACCCCCTTCACTGACCCCAAACCCCTCCTGGATGTCCCCAAACCCCTCCTGGATGTCCCAAACCCCCTTCAGTGACCCCAAATCCCTCCTGGATGTCCCCAAATCCTTCCTGGATGTCCCCAACCCCCTCTTGGATGTCCCCAGACCCCTCCTGGATGTCCCCAAACCCCCTTCACTGACCCCAAACCCCTCCTGGATGTCCCCAAACCCATCCTGGGTGTCCCCAACCCCCCTTCAGCAACCCCAAACCCCTCCTGGATGTCCCCAAACCCCCTTCAGTGACCCCAAATCCCTCCTGGATGTCCCCAACCCCCTCCTGGATGTCCCCAACCCCCTCCTGGATGTCCCCAACCCCCTCCCCCACCTCCTCCTTGGTGGCCAAAGGGACTTTCAGAGGGAGGGGACTCATGTCCCGGGGTTCCCAAGCTCCAGCAAAGAGATTCCTGAGATAATTCCGAAGGTACCTAAAAGGGAAAAAGGGAAAAATTTGGGGTGCTGGGACCTCCTGAGGTTTTTTTTTTTAATTTTGGGGGGGGTTGGGGGGGTTTGGGGGGGTCTCTCACCACTGCACCAATTTCCCCCGGAGCCCTCGGGCATTTTGGGTGCCCCCAATCTCCTTCTCCACCACGTGGTAGGGGTAGAGGACATCGATGGGGAGCTCCACGAAGACAGGGCCTGGGGGACCCCAAAAAGTCACCAGGAACCCCAAAAATGTCACCAGAAAACCCAAAAGGGCACCAGAAAACCCAAAAGGTCCCCACCGACCCCAAAATGGCACCAAGAAACCAAAAAATGGGACCAGGAACCCCAAAATGTCCCCACCGACCCCAAAAGGTCACCAGGAATCCCAAAAATGGCACCAGGAACCCCCAAAGGTCACCAGGAAACCCCAAAAATGTCCCTACTGACCCCAAAAGGTCACCAGGAACCCCAAAAATGTCCCCAGGAACCCAAAAAAGGTCACCAGGAATCCCAAAAATGTCCCCACTGACCCCAAAGGTCACCAGGAATCCCAAAAATGGGACCAGGGACCCCAAAATGGGACCAGGAATCCCAAAAATGCCACCAGAAAACTCAAAAGGGCACCAGGAAACCCAAAAGGTCCCCACTGACCCCAAAAGGTCACCAGGAATCCCAAAAATGTCCCCACTGACCCCAAAAGGTCACCAGGAATCCCAAAAATGTCCCCACTGACCCCAAAAGGTCACCAGGAATCCCAAAAATGGGACCAGGAACCCCAAAAATGCCACCAGGAAACCCAAAAGGACACCAGAAAACCCAAAAGGTCCCCACAGACCCCAAAAGGTACCAGGAACCCCAAAAATGTCCCCACCAGCCCCAAAAGGTCACCAGGAACCCCAAAAATGGCACAAGGAACCCCAAAATGTCCCCACCAACCCCAAAATGGCACCAGAAAACCCAAAAGGGCACCAGAAACCCCAAAGGTCACCAGGAATCCCAAAAATGGGACCAGGGACCCCAAAATGGGACCAGGAATCCCAAAAATGTCCCCACTGACCCCAAAAAGTCACCAGGAAGCCCAAGAATGGGACCAGGGACCCCAAAATGGGACCAGGAATCCCAAAAATGGCATCAGAAAACCCAAAAGGGCACCAGGAAACCCAAAAGGTCCCCACTGACCCCAAAAGGTCACCAGGAAGCCCAAAATGGGGCCAGGGACCCCAAAATGGGACCAGGAACCCCCAAAGGTCACCAGGAACCCCAAAAATGGCATCAGGAACCCCAAAAATGTCCCCACTGACCCCAAAAGTTCACCAGGAAGCCCAAAAATGGGACCAGAAACCCCAAAAATGCCACCAGGAACCCCAAAATGTCCCCACGAACCCCAAAATGGCACCAGAAACCCCAAAGGTCACCAGGAATCCCAAAAATGGCACCAGGAAGCCCAAAAATGGGACCCAGAACCCCAAAAATGGCATCACAAAACCCAAAAGGGCACCAGAAAACCCAAAAATGTCCCCACTGACCCCAAAAGGTCACCAGGAAGCCCAAAAATGTCCCCACTGACCCCAAAAGGTCACCAGAAAGCCCAAAAATGGGACCAGGGACCCCAAAATGGGACCAGGAACCCCCAAAGGTCACCAGGAACCCCAAAAATGGCACCAGGAAGCCCAAAAATGTCCCCACTGACCCCAAAAGGTCACCAGGAACCCCAAAAATGGGACCAGGGACCCCAAAAATGGCATCAGAAAACCCAAAAGGGCACCAGAAAACCCAAAAGGTCCCCACTGACCCCAAAAGGTCACCAGGAATCCCAAAAATGTCCCCACTGACCCCAAAAGGTCACCAGGAAGCCCAAAAATGGGACCAGGGACCCCAAAATGGGACCAGGAACCCCAAAAATGGCACCAGAAAACTCAAAAGGGCACCAGGAATCCCCAAAAATGTCCCCACTGACCCCAAAATGGGCACCAGGAACCCCAAAAATGGCACCAGAAACCCCCAAAGTTCACCAGAAAACCCAAAAGGTCCCACTGACCCCAAAAGGTCACCAGGAACCCCAAAAATGTCCCCAAAACCCCAAAATATCCCCAAAACCCCTCCAGGTGCCACTTGGGGGAGGCAATGGTGGCTTTGAGTGTCCCCAAATGTCCCCAAGACCCCAAAATGTCCCCAAAACCCCAAAATGTCCCCAAAATGTCCCCAAAAACCCCTCCAGGTGCCACTTGGGGATGGCAATGGTGGCTTTGAGTGTCCCCAAATGTCCCCAAGACCCCAAAATGTCCCCAAAACCCCTCCAGGTGCCACCTGGGGATGGCAATGCCACCTGGGGGTGTCTCTGGGGTGTCCCCAAATGTCCCCAACCCCAAATGTCCCCACCAGGTGCCACCTGGGGGTGGCTTTGAGTGTCCCCAAATGTCCCCAAGACCCCAAAATGTCCCCAAAACCCCAAAATGTCCCCCAAAACCCCACCAAGTGCCACTTGGGGGAGGCAATGGTGGCTTTGAGTGTCCCCAAATGTCCCCAAAAACCCCTCCAGGTGCCACTTGGGGATGGCAATGGTGGCCTTGGGTGTCCCCAAATGTCCCCAAAACTCCAAAATGTCCCCAAAACCCCTCCAGGTGCCACTTGGGGATGGCAATGCCACCCGGGGGTGTCTCTGGGGTGTCCCCAAACGTCCCCAAAACCCCAAAATGTCCCCAAGACACCAAAATATCCCCCAAAACCCCTCCAGGTGCCACTTGGGGGATGGCAATGGTGGCTTTGAGTGTCCCCAAATGTCCCCAAGACCCCAAAATGTCCCCAAAAACCCCTCCAGGTGCCACTTGGGGATGGCAATGGTGGCTTTGAGTGTCCCCAAATGTCCCCAAAACCCCAAAATGTCCCCAAAAACCCCTCCAGGTGCCACTTGGGGGATGGCAATGGTGGCCTTGGGTGTCCCCAAATGTCCCCAAAACCCCAAAATGTCCCCAAAACCCCAAAATGTCCCCAAAATGTCCCCAAAAACCCCTCCAGGTGCCACTTGGGGGATGGCAATGGTGGCCTTGGGTGTCCCCAAATGTCCCCAAAACCCAAAATGTCCCCAAAACCCCAAAATGTCCCCAAAATGTCCCAAAAACCCCTCCAGGTGCCACTTGGGGATGGCAATGCCACCCGGGGGTGTCTCTGGGGTGTCCCCAAAGTGTCCCCAACCCCAGCTGTCCCCATACCTGGGGTCCCTGACTGGGCGGTGGCGATGGCTCTGCGCAGGGTGGGGACAATGTCCCTGAGGGTGGGGACACTGAGGGTGGCCTTGCAGAGGGTCCTGAACAGGGCCACCTGCTCGATGTCCTGCAGTGCCCCACGGCCCTGGGGACAGGGACATCAAAATCAGTCCCCAAAGACACCAAATCAGCCCCAAAACCACCCAAAATCAGCCCCAAATGCCCCAAATCAGCCCAAATCCACCCCAAATCAGCCCCAAATGCCCAAAATGCCCCCAAATCAGCCCAAATCCACCCCAAATCAGCCCCAAGTGCCCCAAAATCAGCCCCAGATGCCCCCAAATCAGCCCAAATCAACCCAAATCCCCCCAAATCAGCCCCAAATGCCCCAAAATCAGCCAAACCCCCCAAATCAGCCAAAAGCTTCCCAAAATCAGCCTCAAATGCCCCAAATCAGCCTCAAATGCCCCAAAATGCCCCCAAATCAGCCCAAATCCCCCCAAATCAGCCCCAAATGCCCCCAAATCAGAAAAAATCAACCCAAATCCCCCAAATCAGCCTCAAATGCCCCAAAATCAGCCCCAAATGCCCCAAAATCAGCCTCAAATGCCCCAAAATGCCCCCAAATCAGCCCAAATCCCTCCAAAATCAGCCCCAAATGCCCCAAATCAGCCAAAATCCCCCCAAACCAGCCAAAATCCCCCAAACCCCCCCAAATCAGCCCCAAACGCCCCAAAATCAGCCTCAAATGCCCCAAATCAGACCAAATCAACCCAAATCCACCCCAAATCAGCCTCAAATGCCCCCAAATCAGCCAAAACCCCCCCAAATCAGCCAAAGCTTCCCAAAATCAGCCTCAAATGCCCCCAAATCAGCCCCAAATGCCCCAAAATGCCCCCAAATCAGCCCAAATCCCCCAAATCAGCCCCAAATGCCCCCAAATCAGAAAAAATCAACCCAAATCCCCCCAAATCAGCCTCAAATACCCCAAAATCAGCCCCAAATGCCCAAAATCAGCCTCAAATGCCCCAAAATGCCCCAAATCAGCCCAAATCCCTCCAAAATCAGCCCCAAATGCCCCCAAATCAGCCAAAATCCCCCCAAATCAGCCAAAATCAACCAAAATCCCCCCCAAATCAGCCCCAAATCCCCCAAAATCAGCCTCAAATGCCCCAAAATCAGCCAAAATCCCCTCATATCAGCCAAAAGCTTCCCCTAATCAGCCTCAAATGCCCCAAAATCAGCCCCAAATGCCCCAAAATCAGCCTCAAATGCCCCAAAATGCCCCCAAATCAGCCCAAATCCCCAACAAATGCCCCAAAACAGCCCTGAATGCCCCAAAATTCCCCAAAATCAGCCCAAATTCCCTCAAATCAGCCTCAAATGCCCCAAAATCAGCCCCTAATGCCCCAAAGTGCCCCCAAATCAGCCCAAATCCCCCAAATGCCCCAAAAACAGCCTTGATTGCCCCATAATAACACCCAAATGCCCCAAAATCAGCCCCAAATGCCCCAAAATGCCCCCAAATCAGCACCAAATCCCCCAAATCAGCCTCAAATGCCCCAAAATGCCCCCAAATCAGCCCAAATCCCTCCAAAATCTGCCCCAAATGCCCCCAAATCAGCCCCAAAAGCCCCAAAATCAATCCAAATCCGCCCAAAATTAGGCAAAATCCCCCAAAATGCCCCAAATCAACCCAGATCCCCCCAAAATCATCCCAAATGCCCTAAATCAGCCCAAATCCCCCCAAATCAGCCCCAATTGCCCCAAAATCAGCCAAAATCCCCCTAAATGCCCCAAATCAGCCCAAATCCCCCCAAATCAGCACCAAATCCCCCAAATCAGCCCAAATCCCCCATAATCAGCCCCAAGCCCCCCAAATCAACTCCAAAAACCCAAAAGTGGGTGAACAAAACCCTAAAATGGGTGAAAAGCTTAAAGTTTGGTGAAAAGACCCAAAA
>NW_027285935.1:0-31826 GCF_036169615.1 Heliangelus exortis | reverse complement strand
TGGTTGGGTGCTGACAACAGGTGTTGGGTGACAACTGTTGGGTGGTGGTGACTTGGGTGATGGTGACTGTTGGGTGACTGACTGTTGGGTGATGCCAACTGTTGGGTGATGGTGACTGTTCAGTGACTGTGACTGTTGAGTGACAGTGACAATTGTTGGGTGATGGTGACAACTGTTGGGTGATGGTGACCCTTGGGTGATGGTGACTCTTGGGTGATGGTGACAACTGTTGGGTGACTGTGACTGTTGAGTGATGGTGCCTGTTGGATGATAGTGATGCCCGTTTGGTGATACCAACTGTTGGGTGATTGTGACTGTTGGGTGATGGTGGTGACTTGGGTGGTGGTGACCATTGGGTGACTGTGACTGTTGGGTGATGGTGACTGTTGGGTGATGGTGATGCCTGGTGGGTGATGGTGACAACTCTTGGCTGAAGGTGCCTATTGGGTGCTGCCACTTTCTTTATTGGGTGATGCCAACCGTTGGGTGATGCTGACTGTTGGATGATGGTGACTGTTGAGTGACTGTGACTGTTGGGTGATGGTGATGACTGTTGGGTGATGGTGACTCTTGGGTGATGGTGACAACTGTTGCGTGATGGCGACTCTTGGGTGATGCCAACTGTTGGGTGGTGATGACTGTTGGCTGATGCCAACTGTTGGCTGATGGTGATGCCTGTTGGGTGATGGTGACAACCGTTGGGTGACTGTGACTGTTGGGTGATGGTGCCTGTTGGATGATAGTGATTTCTGTTGGGTGACGCCAACTGTTGGCTGAAGGTTCCTATTGGGTGACGCCACTTTTTTTTTTTGGGGGTGCTGCCACTTTTTGGGTGACGCCGACCGTCAGGTGACACCGACTGTTGGGTGCTACCCTCCCCCCCCCCCCTTTTCCCAGCTGTCCTACGGCTCCAGCTCCCCCGCCCTCTCCAACCGCCAGCGCTTCCCCACCTTCTTCCGCACCCACCCCTCGGCCACGCTGCACAACCCCACCCGTGTCCAGCTCTTCAAGAAGTGGGGCTGGACCAAGATCGCCACCATCCAGCAGACCACGGAGGTCTTCACCTCGGTGAGAACCCAACCCCCACCCAACACCCACCCAACACCCCCCCAACATCCACCCAACACTCATCCAACACTCACCCAACCCCCACCCAACCCCCTCCCAACACCCACCCAACACCCACCCACCCAACACCCAACATCCACCCACCCAACACCTACCCAACACCCCACATGACACCCAACCAACCCCCACCCACTCAATACCCGCCCACCCAACACCCCCCCAACATCCACCCAACACTCATCCAACACTCACCCAACACCCACCCAACATCCACTCAACACCCGCCCAACCCCCACCCTGCACCCAACCCCCACGCTGCACCCAATCCCCACCCAACCCAACCCCAACCCAACCCCCACCCAACATCCACTCAATACCCGCCCAACCCGCCACCCACCCAACACCCACCCAACCCCCACCCAACATCCACCCAACACTCACCCAACACCCACCCAACACTCACCCAACACCCACCCAACACCCACCCAACATCCACCCAACACTCACCCAACACCCACCCAACACCCACCCAACACCCACCCAACACCCACCCAACACCCACTCAACACCCACCCAACACCCACCCAACATCCACCCAACCCCCAACCCATCCAACCCCCACCCCACAGTGGTGACCCCACAGTTGTGACCCCACAGTGGTGACCCCATGCTGGTGACCCCACTCTGGTGATGGTGACCCCACACTGGTGACCCCCTAGTGACCCCACAGTGGTGCCCCCACCCACCCCACCCCACCCACGCTTCCCCCCACCCAAACTCCCCCAACCCTTCCCCCGCACCCCACTTGGTGCCCCCCAACCCCACTCCGCGCTCTCTTTCCTCCCTTCCTGCACCTCCCCTCACCCACCCACCCCCACCCACTCGTCCCCCACCCACGCACCCACCCACCCACCCCCCACCCACGCAGACCCTGGATGACCTGGACCAGAGGGTGAAGGAAGCAGGGTTGGAGATCACCTTCCGCCAGAGCTTCTTCTCCGACCCCGCCGCCCCCGTCAGGAACCTCAAGGTGAGACCCACCCACCCGTGGAGCACCCACGGGTGGGGGGATGGGTGCGGGTGGGACCCCAAAGCGAGCGGAGACCCCCCCCAAAAAAATCCCGAGCATCCACGGGGATTTTTCCGAGGAGTTGAGGAGCAACGTCGAGGAGCGTTGAGTCCTCGGTGGTGGTGTATGGAAATTTATGCAAATGAGGAGGGTGGGGAGGAGCCAATAGGAGAGGAGGGAAGGAGGAAAGGGTGGGGTTTGTGTCCCTGCAGCGCCAGGATGCCCGGATCATCGTGGGGCTCTTCTACGAGACGGAAGCAAGGAAAGTTTTTTGTGAGGTGAGGGAGTGGGAAAAGTGGGAAAAGGGCTCCAGGGAGTTGGGAATCGGGATTGGACGGGGGAAAAATGGAGGGAGGGAAAAAGGGATGGAGGGAGGGAAAAATGGATGGAAAAATGGATGGATGGAGGGATGGATGGAGGGATGGATGGATATTGGGATGGATGGATGGAGGGAAAAATGGATGGAAAAATGGATGGATAGATGGATGGATGGATGGATGGATGGATGGATGGATGGATGGACTTATGGATGGATGTTGGGATGGATGGATTTAAAAATGGATGGAGGGAAAAATGGATGGAGGGATGGATAAGGGATGGATGGGTGGAGGAATGGATGGAGGGATGGATGGGTGGATTTATGGATGGATGGATCTATGGATAGATACTGGATGGATGGATGTTGGGATGGATGGAGAGATGGAGGGATGGATGGATGGAGGGATGGATGGATGGATGGATGGATGGATGGATGGATGGAAAAATGGATGGAAAGATGGAGGGAGGGAAGGAGGGAGGGAGGGATGGAGGGAAAAATGGATGGAAAAATGGAGGGATGGATGGATGGATGGATGGATGGATGGATGGAGGGAAAAATGGATGGAGGGATGGATGGAGGGAGGGATGGGTGGATTTATGAATGGATGGATCTATGCATAGATATTGGGATGGATGGAGAGATGGATGGATGGATGGATGGATGGATGGAAAAATGGAAGAAGGGAGGGATGGATGGGTGGAGGGAAAAATGGATGGTGGGAAAAATGGATGGAGGGATGGATGGAAATATCATGGAGAGAGGGATGGATGGATAAAGGGATGGATGGATGGATGGAGGAATAGGTGGAGGGATGGATGTTGGGATGGATGTTGGGATTTTGGGAGGGATACTGGGCCGGCAGTTGAAGCCCCTTTGGGCCCCCTCAGGTGTACAAGGAGAAGCTCTACGGGAAGAAGTACGTCTGGTTCCTGATTGGCTGGTACGCGGACAACTGGTTCCGGATCAAGGACCCGGCCATCAACTGCACTGAGGCCGAGATGGCGGAGGCGGTGGAAGGTCACGTGACCACCGAGATCGTCATGCTCAACCCCGAGAACACCCGGAGCATCTCCAACATGGTACAGGGGGCTGGGGGGACCCTAAACAAACCCCAACCCCAACCCCAACCCCAAACCCAGAACCTAACCCTAAAGCCCAACCCAAACCTAAACCCAAAACCCTAACCCTGACCCAAACTCAAACCCCAGACCAAACCCAAACCCACACCCAAATCCAAAATCTAACCCTAAACCCCAACCCAAACCCAACCCCAAACCAAACCCAAACCCAACCCCAAACCCAAACCCAGAGCCTAACCCTAAACCTAATCCTAACCCTAAATCTAACCCTAAACCCAAACCCAAAACTTAACCCTAACCCTAATCCAAACCCAAACACCAACCCAAACCCAAGTCCAAAACCTAAGTCTAACCCTAAATCTAACCCTAAACCCTAACCCAACCCAAACCCAAACCTAAGCCCAAACTCTAAACCTAAACCCAAAACCAAACTCTAACCCTAACCCTGACCCAAACCCAAACCTAAACCCAAACCCTAACCTAAACCCTAACCCTAATCCTAACCCTAAAGCCAAACCCTAAAGCCAAACCCAAACCTAAACCCAAAATCTAAACATAAAACCAAACCCTAATCCAAACCCAAACCCCAAGCCCTGACCCAAATCCAAACCCAACCCAAAACCCAACCCCAACCCCAACTCAACCCAAAACCCAAACCCAAACCAACCAAACCCAAACCCTAAATCTAACCTAAACCCTAAACCCAAACCTTAACCCTAAACCCTGAACTATAAATCCTAAATCCTAAACTCTAACCCTAACCCAACCCCAACCCCAACCCAACCCAACCCCAACCCCAACCCAACCCCAACCCAACCCAACCCAACCCAACCCCAAACCCAACCCTAACCCAACCCTAACCCAACCCCAACCCCAACCCAACCCAACCCCAACCCAACCCAACCCCAACCCCAACCCAACCCCAACCCAACCCAACCCCAACCCCAACCCAACCCAACCCCAACCCCAACCCAACCCAACCCCAACCCAACCCAACCCCAACCCAACCCAACCCCAACCCCAACCCAACCACAACCCAACCCAACCCCAACCCCAACCCAACCCCAACCCAACCCAACCCAACCCCAACCCAACCCCAACCCAACCCAACCCCAACCCCAACCCAACCCACCCCAAACCCAACCCAACCCAAATCAAACCCAAACCCAAGCCCTCACCCCACCCCCACCTCACCTCCTCCTCCCCCCCTCCCAGACTTCCCAGGAATTCATCGAGAAGCTTCAGAAGAGGTTGGGGAAGAACCCAGAGGAGACCGGAGGCTTCCAGGAGGCTCCTTTGGCCTACGACGCCATTTGGGCCTTGGCCTTGGCCCTCAACAAGACCTCGACGGAGCTGGTGAAGAAGGGGCTGCGTCTGGAGGACTTCAACTACAACAACAAAAACATCACCGACGAGATCTACCGAGCCCTCAACTCCTCTGCCTTCGAGGGAGTCTCGGTGCGTGGCCAAAACAGGGACCCTTTGGTCCCCCATGTCCCCAAAACCTCCATCTTTGGTGTTGAGGTGCCTTGAGGAGCTGGTCAGTGGGTGCTCTTCAGAAGCCACCTCAACGCCCCCATAGAAAACATTCACTCCTCTACCCTCAACTCCTCTGCTTTTTGGTTGGTTGGCCCCAATGGGGACCCTGACCACCCCCTGCCTCTCTTCTTCGCCCCCTTTGGTCCCCAGGTGTCCCCCAAGCCTCCATCTTTGATGTGGTGGAGGTGCCTTGAGGAGTTGGTCAATGGGTGCTCTTCAGGAGCCACCTCAACGCCCCCATAGAAAACCCCTCAACTCCTCTGCCTTCAAGGGCCTCTTGGTCATTGGCCACAAGGGGGACACTGACCACCCCCTGCCCCTCCATTGGTCCCCCATGTCCCCAGAACCTCCATCTTTGGTGTTGTTGAGGTGCCTTGAGGAGCTGGTCAATGGGTGCTCTTCTTGAGCCACCTCAACCCCCCCAAAGAAAACATTCACTCCTTTACTCTCAATTCCTCTGCTTTTTGATTGGTTGGCCAAAATGGGGACCCTGACCACCCCCTGCCTCTCTTCTTCGCCCCCTTTGGTCCCCAGGTGTCCCCCAAACCTCCATCTTTGATGTGGTGGAGGTGCCTTGAGGAGTTGGTCAATGGGTGCTCTTCAGGAGCCACCTCAACCCCCTCAAAAAAACCCTCTCATTTCTCTGCCTTTGAGGGTGTCTTGGTTGGTTGGCCAAAACGGGGACCCTGCCCACCTCCTGCCCCTCCATTGGTCCCCCAAACCTCCATCTTTGATGTTGTTGAGGTGTCTTGAGGAGTTGGTCAATGGGTGCTCTTCTTGAGCCACCTCAACGCCCCCAAAGAAAACCCCTCAACTCCTCTGCCCTCAACTTCTCTGCCTTTGAGGGTGTCTTGGTTGGTTGGCCAAAACGGGGACCCTGAGCACCCCCAGCCCCATATTTGGTCCCCCAAACCTCCATCTTTGATGTGGTTGAGGTGTCTTGAGGAGTTGGTCAATGGGTGCTCTTCTTGAGCCACCTCAACGCCCCCAAAGAAAATGTTCACTCCTCTACTCTCAATTCCTCTGCTTTTTGATTGGTTGACCACAGTGGGGACCCTGAGCACCCTCTGTTCCTCCATTGGTCCCCAGGTGTCCCCAAAACCTCCATCTTCGATGTGGTTGAGGTGTCTTGAGGAGTTGGTCAATGGGTGCTCTTCATGAGCCCCCTCAGCCCCCCCATAGAAAACGTTCTCCCAGCCCCATTTTGGGGCTCTTTTCCTGTCCCCTGTTGGGTGACCTCCATCTCCATCCCCTCCCCCACAGGGTCACGTGGTCTTTGATGCCAGTGGCTCCCGCATGGCCTGGACCCTCATTGAGCAGCTCCAAGGTGAGTGGCACTGTCACCTCGTCACCCTGTTTGTCACCAAGGATCCCATGAGGCCCCCTGACACCCTCGAGGGGTGGGGGCCCAACGTGGGGCCCTTTTTCCACACCCTTGAGCCACGTGTGACCTCACCACCTCCTCCTGAGCGTGCTGGAGGGAGGGAGGTGAAGAGGTGGGGACAAGGAGCTTGGGGACAAGGACAAGAAAGTCCTCAAGATGAGTCAAGAGAGGAGAAGTCAACTCTTGGGCACCTTCTCCTGGTTTGGATGTCACCTCCTTGGCTTCAGGAAGGTCCCTGTCTCCCAGAAGGTCCTCAGGGTGGTGATGATGATGATGATGATGATGATGATGATGGTTGGGTTGGAGGAGCAGAGTTGGGGACAAGGAGCTTGGGGACAGGGACAAGAAAGTCCTCAAGATGAGTCAAGAGAGGAGAAGTCAACTCTTGGGCACCTTCTCCTGGCTTGGACATCACCTCCCTTGGCTTCAGAAAGGTCCCTGCCTTCCAGAAGGTCCTCAGGGTGGTGATGATGATGATGATGATGATGATGATGATGATGATGATGATGATGATGATGATGATGATGGTTGGGTTGGAGGAGCAGAGGTGGGGACAAGGACAAGAAAGTCCCCAAGAGAGGAGAAGTCAACTCTTGGGCACCTTCTCCTGGTTTGGGGAAAAGCTGTGGACACCTCCCTAATCCTCTCAGCCTCCTGGGGTCCCCCCTCTAATTCCTGGGGTCCCCTCCTCAACCTCCTGGGTCCCCCCCTCATATCCTTGGGGTCCCCTTTAAACTCCTGGGGTCCCTCCCTCATATTTTTGGGGTCCCCCTCTCATATTCCTGGGGTCCCCCCTCACATCCTTGGGGTCCCCTTTTAACTCCTGGGGTCTCCCTTCATATTTCTGGGTCCCCCCTCAACCTCCTGGGATCCCCCCTCCAATTCCTGGGGTCCCCCCTCACATCCTTGGGGTCCTCTTTAAACTCCTGGGGTCAGAGGAGGCTCCAGTTGAGCATCAGAAACCAGTTTGGCCATGGTGGAGCTGCCCAAGAAGTGATGGAGCAGCTGGAGGAGGGGAGCTGGAGATACTGGGCTGCCCAGTATGAAATTAATCCTGGAGAACCTCTACTGGGAGGCCAACTGGAACCAGTTTGGCCATGGTGGAGCTGCCCAAGAAGTGATGGAGCAGCTGGAGGGGGGGATCTGGAGATACTGGGCTGCCCAGTACTTCTGGAGAACCTCTACTGGGAGGCCAACAGGAACCAGTTGGACCATGGTGGAGCTGCCCAAGAGATGGAGGAAGGGGTCTGGAGATACTGGAACCAGTTGGGCCATGGTGGAGCTGCCCAAGAAGTGATGGAGCAGCTGGAGGAGGGGATCTGAGGCTACTGGACCAGTACTGGGCTGCCCAGTATGAGATTTCTCTTGGAGAACCTCTACTGGGAGGCCAACTGGAACCAGTCTGACCAACTGGTGGAGCTTCCCAAGAGGTGTTGGTGGGGTCTCCATCACCCTGAGACCACCCCAGGGCTGGACACCTCTGAGGGTCCTTCTTGAGCAGGGGGTTGGTGCCGATGGTCTCCAGGTGACAACCCCCAAACAGCCTGCGATGGGGTTTTTGGGGTGGTTTTTTTTTTATTTTTGGGAGTTTCTCCTGGTTTTTTGGGCTGGGGGTGTTGTTCCCGCTGCCTGTTGGTCCTCCAGACCCCCCAACCTTGTCCCCCCAGGAGGTGTCTACAAGAAGATTGGTTACTATGACAGCACCAAGGACAACCTCTCCTGGTACAACAACGACAAGTGGATCGGTGAGGGGGGGACAAAGGGGGGCTGGGGGGGTCCCAACGGGATAAAACTCGGGAAAAATCCCAACCTTGAGTTGTCCCCCGGGTGCTCCAGGTGGTGCCCCCCCAGCTGACTACACCAAGGTCATCACAACCTTCAGGTTCCTCTCCCAGAAGTTGTTCATCTCCGTCTCGGTGTTGGCTTCCTTGGGCATCCTCTTGGCCATCATCTGCTTGGCCTTCAACATCTACAACGGGCACGTCCGGTCAGTCAGACCCCTCCCCACCCCCCCCACGGATGGGTTTTGGGGTGGGAGACTCAAAATTCCTTAAAAAGTTCAAAAAAAAAGCAGCCCAGGGATGTCTTCGGCCCAAAATTCCTTAAAAAATAATAAAAAAAAGGAGCCCAGGAGGATGGGGGTGAGGTCACGACTTCTCCCTCCCAAAATTCCTTAAAAATCAAAAAAAAAGCAGCCCAGGGACGACTTCTACCAAAAATTCCATAAAAAATTAAAAAAAAAAGCAGCCTGAGGATGGGGGTGAGGTCACGACTTCTCCTTCCCAAAATTCCGTAAAAAATTGAAAAACAAGCAGCCCAGGGACTTCTTCGACCCAAAATTCCATAAAAAAATGAAAAAAAAAAAACAGCCTGAGGAGGATGGGGGTGAGGTCACGACTTCTCCGTCCCAAAATTACTTAAAAAATGGAAAAAACTCCTTAGAAACTCCTTAAAAATGGAAAACAAACAGCCCAGAGACTTCTTCTTCCCAAAAGTCCTTAAAAATGGAAAAAACACCTTAAAAACTCCTTAAAAATGGGAAAAAAAAAAACAGCCCAGGGATTTCTCCTTCCTAAAATTCCTTAAAAAGTTCAAAAAAAAGCAGCCCAGGGATGTCTTCGGCCCAAAATTCCTTAAAAAATAATAAAAAAAAGCAGCCCGGGGATGACTTCTACCAAAAATTCCATAAAAAATTTAAAAAAAAGCAGCCTGAGGATGGGGGTGAGGTCACGACTTCTCCTTCCCAAAATTCCTTAAAAAGTGGAAAAAATTCCTTAAAAACTACTTTAAAAATGGAAAAAAAGCAGCCCAGGGACTTCTCTTTTTCTAAAATCCTTAAAAAAAATTAAAAAAAGCAGCCCAGGGACTTCTTCTACCCAAAATTCCTTAAAAAATGGAAAAAACTCCTTAAAAACTCCTTAAAAATAATAAAAAAAAACGAGCCCAGGGACTTCTCCTTAAATAATTGAAAAAAAAACTTTAAAACTCCTTAAAAAAAAAAAAAAAAACAGCCCAGGGACTTCTCCCACCAAAAACTCCTTAAAAAATTGAAAAAAACCCTTAAAAACTCCTTAAAAATTTGAAAAAAAAAAAGCCCAGGGACTTCTCCTTCCCAAAACTCCTTAAAAAATGGGAAAAACTCCTTAAAAAAATTAAAAAAAACACAGCCCAGGGACTTCTTCCACCCAAAACTCCTTAAAAAATGTGAAAAACTCCTTAAAAACTCCTTAAAAACCTAAAACCAAAACAGCCCAGGGAGGCCACACCCCCAAAACACCCAAAGGGAGCGGTGTCCTCCTCCAGGTGGTACCAACCCCCCAACCTTGGTGGGGCTGCGGGTGACAAGAGGGGTCTGGTGGTTTCCTGTTGTTTCCTGTTGTGTCCCCCGAGGTCGGGTGATGCTTGTGGCCGGGTGACACCTTTTCTTCTCCTTTTCCCCCCAAACAAAAAGGTACATCCAGAACTCACAACCCTACCTGAACAACATGACCGCCGTGGGTTGTACCCTGGCCCTCGCCGCCGTCTTCCCCCTGGGATTGGACGGGTACCACATCGGGCCGGGGCTGTTCCCCTTCGTCTGTCAGGTAACAGGCGGAGGGACAGGGCACGAGCTGGGGGTGGGGGAGGGACTGTTGGAGGTACAGGCGAAGGGTGGGGGTGGTTGGAGGAGGAACAGTTGGAATGGGAACAGCTGGAGGAGGAACAGTTGGAATGGGAACAGTTGGAGGAGGAACAGTTGGAATGGGAACAGTTGGAATGGGAACAGTTGGAATGGGAACAACTGGAGGTACAGGCAAGGATGGGGACAGTTGGAAGAGGAACAGCTGGAATAGAAACAGTTGGAGTAGGAACAGTTGGAGGTACAGTCAAAGGATGGGGGTAGTTGGAGAAGGAACATTTGGAAAAAGAACAGTTGGAATAAGAACAATCGGAGATACAGGCAAAGATTGGGGACAGTTGGAGGTACAGGCAAAGGTTGGGGGTAGTTGGAGGAGGGACAGTTGGAATAGGAACAGCTGGAATGGGAACAATCGGAGATACAGGCAAGGGTTGGGGACAGTTGGAGGAGGAACAGTTGGAGGTACAGGCAAAGGGTGGGGACACAACCAAGGGTGGGAACAGTCGGAGGAGGAACAGTTGGAATAAGAACAGTTGGAATGGGAACAGTTGGAAGTACAGGCAAAGGTTGGGGACAGCTGGAGGAGGAACAGTTGTAATAGGAACAGCTGGAATGGGAACAGTTGGAATAGGAACAATCGGAGGTACAGGCAAGGATGGGGACAGTTGGAAGAGGAACAGTTGGAATGGGGACAGTTGGAGGAGGAACAGTTGGAGATACAGGCAAGGGTTGGGGACAGTTGGAGAAGGAACAGTCAGAGGTGCAGGCAAAGGATGGGGACAGTTGGAGGAGGAACAGGTGGAATGGGAACAGCTGGAGGTACAGGCGAAGGGTGGGGGTGGTTGGAGGAGGAACAATCAGAGATACAGCCAAAGATTGGGGACAGTTGGAGGAGGAACAGGTGGAATGGGAACAGTTGGAATAGGAACAGTTGGAGGTACAGGCAAGGGTTGGGGACACAACCAAGGGTGGCAACAGCCAGAGGAGGAACAGTCAGAGCTACAGCCAAGGATGGGGACAACCGGTGACAGAACAGGTTGTCAGTGGAGCTGTTCCTCCACAGGGAGGTCCATGGGTTGTACCCAGCACAGGGGAGGTTACAACCAACCAGGGGAGGTTACAACCGAGCAGGGGGGGCTACAACCAACCAGGGGAGGTTACAACCAACCAGGGGGGGTACAACCGACCAGGAGAGGTTACAACCAACCAGGGGAGGTTACAACCAACCAGGGGAAGTTACAACCAACCAGGGGAGGTTACAACCGACCAGGGGAGGTTACAACCGACCAGGGGGTGTTACCAACCGCCTGTTCCTCGTCTCCCCAGGCCCGGTTGTGGCTCCTGGGCTTGGGCTTCAGCCTGGCCTACGGCAGCATGTTCACCAAGATCTGGTGGGTCCACACGGTGTTCACCAAGAAAGAGGAGAAAAAGGAGAAGAGGAAGGTGAGGGGTGACGCCGTCGGGGTGTTGGGGGGGGGGGGGGGACACCCCCTCAGGGTGTTGGGGTGACCCCACACCCCCCCCCCACCTCAGCAGAACCTGGAGCCCTGGAAACTCTACGCCACGGTGGGGCTGTTGGTGGGGTTGGACGTGGTCACCTTGGTCACCTGGCAGATCCTGGACCCCCTGCACAGAACAATCGAGGTGGGGGGGTCGGGGGGGACACCCTGAAAAATGGGGGGGGGGGTGGGGGAGGTGAGGTTTTTTTGGGGGGGGTTGTCTTGGGGGGGGTTGCTGGAGGCGTTGGGTGACGCTGGGCGGGTGTTGGTGGCAAGGAGAAGGGATTCAAGGGGGTGGTTGGGGGGTGTTTGTGGTTTTTTGGGGGTGTTTTTTTTGGGGGGGACACCCCAAAAAAGGGGGGGGTGGGGGGTACTTGGGAGGTGTCTTTTTTTTTGGGGGGTTGTCTTGGGGGGGGTTGCTGGAGGTGTTGGGTGATGTCTCAAGGGGGTGGTTGGGGGGTCGTGATGGTTTTTTGGGGTGGTTTTTTTTTTTTGGGGGGTGTTGATGGTTTTTTGGGGGGTGTTTTATTTTTTTGGGGGGTCTTGGGGGGGTTGCTGGAGGCGTTGGGTGATGCTGGGCGGGTGTTGGTGGCAAGGAGGGGGGGTTTGAGGGGGTGGGGTTTTTTTGGGGGGTGCTGATGGTTTTTTAGGGTGTTTTTTATTTCGGGGGGGACACCCTGAAAAAGGGGGGGGTCGAGGGGAGGTCTTGTGGGGGGGGTTAGGGGGGTCTTGGGGGGGTTGCTGGAGGCGTTGGGTGATGCTGGGGGGTGTTGGTGGCACAGGGGGGGGTTTGAGGGGGTGGTTTGGTTTTTTTTGGGGGGGTCTCATGGTTTTTGGGGTTGGTTTTTTTGGGGGGGGCTGGTGGTTTTTTGGTTTTTTTTTTTTTGGGGGGGTTCTGATGTTTTTTTGGGGGTATTTTTTCTTGGGGGGTGTTCCCTTTTTTTGGGGGGTGCTGATGGTTTTTTTTGGGGTGGGTTTTTTTTTGGGGGGGCTGATGGTTTTTTGGGGGGTGCTTTTTTTTTGGGGGAGGTGCTGATTGTTTTTTTAGGGTGGTTTTTTTTTGGGGGGGTGCTCATGGTTTTTTGGGGGGGAGCTCATGGATTTTTTTAGGGGTTTTTTTTTGGGGTGTGCTGATGGTTTTTGGGGGTGTTTTTTTTTGGGGGGTTCTCATGGTTTTTGGGGTTGTTTTTTTGGGGGGGGCTGATTGTTTATGGGGAGCTGGTTTTTTTGGGGGGGTTCTGATGTTTTTTTGGGGGGTGCTTTTTTTTGGGGGGAGGTGCTGATTGTTTTTTTAGGGTTGGGTTTTTTTGGGGGGTGCTCATGGTTTTTTTAGGGTGGTTTTTTTTTGGGGGGGTGCTCATGGTTTTTTTAGGGTGGGTTTTTTTTTTTTGGGGGGTGCTCATGGTTTTTTGGGGGTGTTTCTTTTTTTTTGGGGGATGCTCACAGATTTTTGAGGGGTGTTTTTTTTGGGGGGTGGGTTTTTTTGGGGGGGTGTTCATGGCTTTTTTGAGGGGTCTCACGTTTTTTGGGGTTGTTTCTTTTTGGGGGGTGCTGATGGTTTTTGGGGGTATTTTTTTTGGGGGTTGCTGATGGTTTTTTGGGGGTGTTTCTTTTTTTTTGGGGGGTGCTCATAGATTTTTGGGGTGTGGTTTTTTTGGGGGGTGGGTTCATGGGTTTTTTGGGGGTTCTCATGGTTTTTGGGGTTGTTTTTTTTTTGGGGGGGCTGATGGTTTTTTTAGGGTTGATTTTTTTTGGGGGGGTTCTCATGGTTTTTGGGGTTGTTTTTTTGGGGGGGCTGATTGTTTATGGGGAGCTGGTTTTTTTGGGGGGGTTCTGATGGTTTTTTGGGGGGTGCTTTTTTTTGGGGGAGGTGCTGATTGTTTTTTTGGGGTTGGGTTTTTTTTGGGGGGGTGCTCATGTTTTTTTGGGGGTGTTTCTTTTTTTTTGGGGGTGCTCACAGATTTTTGAGGGGTGTTTTTTTTGGGGGGTGAGTTTTTTTTGGGGGTGCTCATGGTTTTTTTTGGGGGGTGCTCACAGATTTTTTTAGGGTGGTTTTTTTTTGGAGGGGGTGCTCATGGTTTTTTTAGGGTGGTTTTTTTTTTGGGGGGGTGCTCATGGTTTTTTGGGGGTGTTTCTTTTTTTTTTGGGGGTGCTCACAGATTTTTGAGGGGTTTTTTTTGGGGGGTTGGTTTTTTTGGGGGGTGTTCATGGCTTTTTTGGGGGGTCTCACGGTTTTTGGGGTTGTTTTTTTTTGGGGGTGCTCATGGTTTTTTGGGGGTGTTTCTTTTTTTTTGGGGGGTGCTCATAGATTTTTGGGGTGTGTTTTTTTTGAGGGGTGGGTTCATGGGCTTTTTGGGGGTTCTCATGGTTTTTGGGGTTGGTTTTTTTTGGGGGGGCTGATGGTTTTTTTAGGGTTGATTTTTTTTTGGGGGGGTTCTCATGGATTTTGGGGTTGTTTTTTTGGAGGGGGCTGATTGTTTATGGGGAGCTGGTTTTTTGGGGGGGGGTTCTGATGTTTTTTTGGGGGGTGCTGATGGTTTTTGGGGGGTGGTTTTTTTTGGGGGGGGGTTGCTCGGTTTTTTGGGTTTAGTTTTTTTTTTTTGGGGGTGCTCATGGCTTTTTGGGGGTGTTTCTGTTTTTTAGGGTGGTGCTGATGGTTTTGGGGGGATTTTTTTTTAGGGGGGGTGGTGATTTTTTGGGTTTAGGTTTTTTTTGGGGGGTTCTCATGGTTTTTTGGGGTGTTTCCTTTTTTTGGGGGGGCTGATTGTTTATGGGGAGCTGGGTTTTTTTGGGGGGGTGCTGATGGTTTTTTGGGGGAGGGGTTTGGGGAGGGAGCTCATGGATTTTCTTAGGGTGTTTTTTTTGGGGGGTGCTCATGCTTTTTTGAGGGTGTTTCTTTTTTTTGGGGGGTGCTCATAGATTTTTGGGGGGTGTTTTTTTGGGAGGCTGGGTTTTTTTGGGGGGGTGTTCAGGGGTTTTTTGGGGGTTCTCATGGTTTTTGGGGTTTTTTTTTTGGGGGGGTTGATCGTTTTTTTAGGGTTGATTTTTTTTTGGGGGGGTTCTCATGGTTTTTGGGGTTTTTTTTTGGAGGGAGCTGATTGTTTATGGGGAGCTGGTTTTTTTGGGGGGGTTCTGATGTTTTTTTGGGGGGTGTTGATGGGTTTTGGGGGGTGGTTTTTTTGGGGGGGTTGCTCATGGTTTTTTGGGTTTAGGTTTTTTTTTTGGGGGTGCTCATGGCTTTTTGGGGGTGTTTCTGTTTTTTAGGGTGGTGCTGATGGTTTTGGGGGATTTTTTTTTAGGGGGGGTGCTGATGCTTTTTTGGGTTTAGGTTTTTTTTTGGGGGGGTTGCTCATGGTTTTTTGGGGGTGTTTCCTTTTTTTTGGGGGGGCTGATTGTTTATGGGGAGCTGGGTTTTTTTGGGGGGGTGCTGATGGTTTTTGGGGGGGGGGGTTTGGGGAGGGAGCTCATGGATTTTCTTAGGGTGTTTTTTTTTGGGGGGGTGCTCATGGTTTTTTGGGGGTGTTTCTTTTTTTGGGGGTGCTCATAGATTTTTGGGGTGTGGTTTTTTTGGGGGGGTTCTCCTGCTTTTTTGGGGGTACTCATGGGTTTTTTGGGGGGTGTTTCCTTTTTTTTGGGGGTGCTGATATTTTTTTGGGGTATTTTTTTTGGGGGGGTGCTCATGGTTTTTTGGGGGTGTTTTTTTTTTTGGGGGTGCTCATAGGTTTTTGGGGGGTGTTTTTTTTGGGGGGTGGGTTCATGGGTTTTTTGGGGGTTCTCATGGTTTTTGGGGTTGTTTTTTTTTGGGGGGGGCTGATGGTTTTTTTAGGGTTGATTTTTTTTTGGGGGGGTTCTCATGGTTTTTGGGGTTTTTTTTTGGAGGGGGCTGATTGTTTATGGGGAGCTTTTTTTTTGGGGGGGGTTCTGATGTTTTTTTGGGGGGTGCTGATGGTTTTTGGGGGGTGGTTTTTTTGGGGGGGTTGCTCATGGTTTTTTGGGTTTAGTTTTTTTTTTGGGGGGTGCTCATGGCTTTTTGGGGGTGTTTCTGTTTTTTAGGGTGGTGCTGATGGTTTTGGGGGGATTTTTTTTTAGGGGGGGTGCTGATTTTTTGGGTTTAGGTTTTTTTTGGGGGGGGTTGCTCATGTTTTTTTGGGGTGTTTCCTTTTTTGGGGGGGCTGATTGTTTATGGGGAGCTGGGTTTTTTTGGGGGGGTGCTGATGGTTTTTGGGGGGGGTTTTGGGGAGGGAGCTCATGGATTTTCTTAGGGTGTTTTTTTTTTGGGGGTGCTCATAGATTTTTGGGGGGTGTTTTTTTTGGGGGGGTTCTCCTGCTTTTTTGGGGGTGCTCATGGTTTTTTTGGGGGGTGTTTCCTTTTTTTTGGGGGTGCTGATGTTTTTTGGGGGTATTTTTTTTGGGGGGTGCTCATGGTTTTTTGGGGGTGTTTCTTTTTTTTTGGGGGTGCTCACAGATTTTTGAGGGGTGTTTTTTTGGGGGGGTGGGTTTTTTTGGGGGGTGTTCATGGCTTTTTTGGGGGGGTCTCACGTTTTTTGGGGTTGGTTTTTTTTGGGGGGTGCTGATGGCTTTTGGGGGATTTTTTTTTTAGGGGGGGTGCTGATTTTTTGGGTTTAGGTTTTTTTTTGGGGGGGTTGCTCATGGTTTTTTGGGGTGTTTCCTTTTTTGGGGGGGCTGATTGTTTATGGGGAGCTGGGTTTTTTTGGGGGGGTGCTGATGTTTTTTTGGGGGAGGGGTTTGGGGAGGGAGCTCATGGATTTTCTTAGGGTGTTTTTTTTTTGGGGGGGTTCATGGTTTTTTGGGGGTGTTTCTTTTTTTTTGGGGGTGCTCATAGATTTTTGGGGGGTGTTTTTTTTTGGGGGGGGTTCTCCTGCTTTTTTGGAGGTGCTCATGGGTTTTTTGGGGGGTTTCCTTTTTTTTTGGGGTGCTGATGTTTTTTTGGGGTATTTTTTTTGGGGGGTGCTCATGGTTTTTTGGGGGTGTTTCTTTTTTTTTGGGGGGTGCTCATAGATTTTTGGGGTGTGTTTTTTTTGGGGGGTGTTCATGGCTTTTTTGGGGGGTCTCACGTTTTTTGGGGTTGATTTTTTTTGGGGGGGTTCTCATGGTTTTTGGGGTTTTTGTTTTTGGAGGGGGCTGATTGTTTATGGGGAGCTGGTTTTTTTGGGGGGGTTCTGATGTTTTTTTGGGGGGTGCTGATGGTTTTTGGGGGGTGTTTTTTTTTGGGGGGGGTTGCTCATGGTTTTTTGGGTTTAGTTTTTGGGGGGTGCTCATGGCTTTTTGGGGGTGTTTCTGTTTTTTAGGGTGGTGCTGGTGGTTTTGGGGGGATTTTTTTTTAGGGGGGGTGCTGATGGTTTTTTGGGTTTAGGTTTTTTTTTGGGGGGGTTGCTCATGGTTTTTTGGGGTGTTTCCTTTTTTTGGGGGGGCTGATTGTTTATGGGGGGCTGGGTTTTTTTGGGGGGGTGCTGATGGTTTTTTGGGGGTGTTTTTTTTGGGGGTGCTCATAGATTTTTGGGGGGTGTTTTTTTTGGAGGTGTATTTTTTTGGGGGGGTGTTATTGAATTTTTGGGGGTTCTCATGGTTTTTGGGGTTGGTTTTTTTTTTTGGGGGGGTTGCTCATGATTTTTTTAGGGTGGTTTTTTTTGGGGGGGTTTCTTTTCTCATGTTTTTTTTGGGGTGTTTCTTTTTTTTTGGGGGTGCTGATGAGTTTTTGGGGGGGTGGTTTTTTTTTGGGGGGGCTGATGGTTTTTTGAGGTTTTTTTTTTTGCTTTTTTTTTGGGGGTGCTGATGGTTTTTTTGGGGTCGTTCATGGTTTTTTTGGTGGCACTTATGGGTTTTTTTGGTTTTTTTTTTTGAGGGGGGGTTCTGACGATTTTTTGGGGGGTGCTGATGGTTTTTTTGGGTTGGTTTTTTTTTTTTGCTCATGGTTTTTTGGGGGTTCTCATGGTTTTTGGGGTAGTTCATGGTTTTTTTGGTGGCACTCATGGTTTTTTTTTGGTTTGTTTTTTTTTAGGGGTTCTGATGGTTTTTTGGGGGGGCTCTGATGATTTTTTGGGGGTGTCCCCCCCTCTTTTCCCAGGAATTCACCAAGGAGGAGCCCAAAACAGACACAGACGTCTCCATCCTGCCCCAGCTGGAGCACTGCAGCTCCACCAAGATGAACACCTGGCTGGGTGGGCACCAAAACCACCCCGGGAGGCCCCTTTCTGGGGACCCCCCAAGGTCCCACCACCCATGGGAACCCCCTTGAGGTCCCTCTTGGACCACCAAGGTCCCACCACCCATGAAGAACCCATGAGGTCCCTCTTGAACCACCCAAGGTCCCACCACCCATGGGGACTCATTGAGGTCCCTCTTTGGAGACCACCCATGGTTCCCACCACCCATCAGGACCCCGTTGAGGTCTCTCTTGGACCACCCAAGGTCCCAGCACCCAAAAAGACCCCCTTGAGGTCCCTCTTGGACCACCTGAGGTCCCAACACCCATGAAGACCCCATTGAGGTCCCTTTTGACCACCCCTGGGGACCACCCAAGGTCCTACCACCCACGGAGACCCCATGAGGTTCCTCTTGGATGACCCAAAAAGACCCCATTGAGCTCCCTCTTTGGGGAGGTCCCACCCAAGGTCCAACCACCCATGAAGACCCTGTTGAAGTCCCTTTTGACCACTCAAGGTCCCACCACCCATGAAGACCCCATGAGGTCCCTCTTGGACCACCCAAAAAGACCCCGTTGAGCTCCCTCTTTGGGGACCACCCAAGGTCCCACCACCCATGGGGACTCATTGAGGTCCCTCTTTGGAGACCACCCATGGTTCCCACCACCCATCAGGAACCTGTTGAGGTCTCTCTTGGACCACCTGAGGTCCCAGCACCCAAAAAGACCCCCTTGAGGTCCCTCTTGGACTACCTGAGGTCCCAACACCCATGGAGACCCCACTGAGGTCCCTTTGGACCACCCAAGGTCCCACCACCCACAAAGACTCCATTGAGGTCCCTTTTGACCATCCACGGGGACCACCCATGGTTCCACCACCCATGAAGACCCCATTGAGATCCCTCTTTGGGGACCACCCAAGGTCCCAGCACCCATGGAGACCCCATTGAGGTCCCTCTTTGGGGACCACCCATGGGGACCCCCCCAAGGTCCCACCACCCATGGGAACCCCCTTGAGGTCCCTCTTGGACCACCAAGGTCCCACCACCCATGAAGACCCCATGAGGTCCCTCTTTGACCACCCAAAAAGACCCCGTTGAGCTCCCTTTTGACCACCCATGGGACCACCCATGGTTCCACCACCCATGAAGACCCCATTGAGGTCCCTCTTTGGGGACCACCCATGGTTCCCATCACCCATCAGGAACCCGTTGAGGTCTCTCTTGGACCACCCAAGGTCCCAGCACCCAAAAAGACCCCCTTGAGGTCCCTCTTGGACCACCTGAGGTCCCAACACCCATGAAGACCCCATTGAGGTCCCTTTGGACCACCCAAGGTCCCACCACCCACAGAGACCCCATGATTTCCCTCTTGGATGACCCAAAAAGACCCTGTTGAGCTCCCTCTTTGGGGAGGTCCCACCCAAGGTCCCACCACCCATGGAGACCCCATTGAGGTCCCTTTTGACCACCCATGGGGACCACCCAAGGTCCCACCACCCATTTGGACGCCATTGAGGTCCCTCTTCGGGGACCACCCATGGTTCTCACCACCCACAGGGACCACCCAAGGTCCAACCACCAATGACCCCGTTGAGGTCCCTCTTTGAACACCCAAGGTTCCACCACCCATAAAGACCTTGTTGAGGTCCCTTTTGACCACCCATGGGACCACCCAAGGTCCCACCACCCATAAAGACCTCGTTGAGGTCCCTCTGACCACCCATGAAGACCCCATGAGGTCCCTCTTGGACCACCCAAGAAGACCCCGTTGAGGTCCCTCTTTGGGGACCACCCATGGGGACCACTCAAGGTCCCATCACCCATGAAGACCCCGTTGAAGTCCCTTTTGACCACCCACGGTCCCACCACCCACAACGACCCCATTGAGGCCCCTCTTGGACCACCCAAGGTCCCTCTTTGCCCACCCAAGGTCCCACCACACACGAAGACCCCGTTGAGCTCCCTCATCGCCCACCCACGTTTCCCCCCCTCCCCCGCCCCCCCCATCGAGTCCCCTCCTTGACCTCCCACGATGCATTGCGTCCCCCCAGGGATATTTTACGGCTTCAAGGGCCTCCTCCTCCTCTTGGGCATCTTCTTGGCCTACGAGACCAAGAGCGTCTCCACCGAGAAGATCAACGACCACCGGGCCGTGGGCATGGCCATCTACAACGTGGCTGTGAGTGGGGGGGTTCTTCCTCTTCCCCTCCCCCTTTTCACCCCAAAACTCATCCCCTGAACCCCAAAACTTGTCCCCACCAGGTCCTCTGCCTCATCACAGCCCCGGTCACCATGATCCTCAGCAGCCAACAGGACGCGGCCTTCGCCTTCGCCTCCTTGGCCGTTGTCTTCTCCTCCTACATCACCTTGGTCGTGCTCTTCGTCCCCAAGGTGCTTTGGGGGGGGACAGGTGGGGGGTGGGGGGGTCACCTCGAATCTCCTGGGGTGGGGGGGCAACCATCAGCCCACGTTGTACCTCAGAAGTTGAGGGTTCTGCCCCAAAAAGGGTCTTGGAGGGGTTGGGGACACCTTGGGTGGGTGTTGGGTTGGGTGTTTTGGGTCCATGGGTGTTGGGTCCATGGGTGTTGGGTCCATGGGTGGTTTTTTTGGGTGTTGAATCCAGGGGTGGTTTTTTGGGTGTTGGGTTGGGTGTTGTGTCCATGGGTGTTGAGTCCATGGGTGTTGGTTGGGTGTTGTGTTGGGTTGGCTGTTGGGTCCATGGGTGTTTTTTTGGCTGTTGGGTTGGTTGTTGGGCCCATGGGTGTTTGTTTGGGTGTTGAATCCATGGGTGCTTTTTGGGGTGTTGAGTCCATGGGTGTTGGTTGGGTGTTGGGCCCCTGGGTGCTGGGTTGGGTGTTGGGTCCATGGGTGTTTGTTTGGGTGTTGTTTGGGTGTTGAATCCATGGGTGTTTTTTGGGGTCTTGAGTCCATGGGTGTTGGGTTGGGTGTTGGGTCCATGGGTGTTTTTTTGGGTGTTGGGTTGGTTGTTGGGCCCATGGGTGTTTGTTTGGGTGTTGAATCCATGGGTGCTTTTTGGGGTGTTGAGTCCATGGGTGTTGGTTGGGTGTTGGGCCCCTGGGTGCTGGGTTGGGTGTTGGGTCCATGGGTGTTTGTTTGGGTGTTGTTTGGGTGTTGAATCCATGGGTGTTTTTTGGGGTCTTGAGTCCATGGGTGTTGGGTTGGGTGTTGGGTCCATGGGTGTTTTTTTGGGTGTTGGGTTGGGTGTTGTGTCCATGGGTGTTTTTTTGGGTGTTGGGTTGGTTGTTGGGCCCATGGGTGTTTGTTTGGGTGTTGTTTGGGTGTTGAATCCATGGGTGTTTTTTGGGGTGTTGAGTCCATGGGTGTTGGGTTGGGTGTTGGGTCCATGGGTGTTTTTTGGGGGAGTTGTTGGGGGACAGAGGGAACAGCCGGGTCTGGGTGTTTGTTGGGGTGTTTGGGGTTGGGGTGTAGATGCGTCGCCTGATCACCCGCGGGGAGTGGCAGTCGGAGCAGCAGGACACCATGAAAACGGGGTCATCAACCAACAACAACGAGGAGGAAAAATCCCGGCTCCTGGAGAAGGAAAACCGGGAGCTGGAAAAAATCATCGCCGAGGTGGGAACCCCAAAAATGGAGGATTTGGGGGGGGAAATTCCAAAAAAGCAGCAAAAAAACCCCAAAATTTTGGGTTGGAGGGGGAGAAACCCAAGAAAAGCAGCAAAAAAAACCCAAAATTTTTGGGTTGGAGTGGAAAAAACCCAAAAAAAAAAAAGAGGAACCCCCAAATTTTTGGGGTGGAAAAACCTAAAAAAAGCAGCAAAAAACCCCAAAATTTTTGGGTTGGAGTGGAAAAAACCCAAAAAAAAAAAAGAGGAACCCCCAAATTTTTGGGGTGGAAAAACCTAAAAAAAGCAGCAAAAAAACCCAAAATTTTGGGTTGGAGGGGGAGAAACCCAAGAAAAGCAGCAAAAAAACCCCCAAATTTTTGGGTTGGAGTGGGAAAAACCCAAAAAAAAAAAAAAAAAGAGGAACACCCAAATTTTTGGGTTGGAGAGGGAAAAACCTAAAAAAAGCAGCAAAAAACCCCAAAATTTTGGGGTGGAGTGGGAAACCCCCCCCCAAAAAAATGAGGAAGCCAAAAATTTTTGGGTTGGAGGGGGAGAAACTCAAGAGAAGCAGAAAAACCCCCAAAATTTTAGGTTAGAGGGGGAAAAATTCAAGAAAATCAGCAAAAAAACCCCCAAAATTTTTGGGTTGGAGGGGGAAAAACCCAAAAAAAAAAAAGAGGAACCCCCAAATTTTTGGGTTGGAGGGGGAAAAGCCTAAAAAAAAGCAGAAAAAACCCCCAAATTTTAGGGTTGGAGTGGGAAAAACCCCCTAAAAAAATGAGGAACCCCAGAATTTGAGGGTTGGAGGGGGAAAAACCCAAAAAAGCAGCAAAAAACCTAAAATTTTGGGTTAGAGGGGGAAAAACCCCAAAAAAGCAGCAAAAAGGCCCAAAATTTGGGGTTGGAGGGGGAAAAAAAAAAAAAAAAAAAATCCCCAAAAATGAGGAACCCCAAAATTTTAGTCTGGATTTTCAGAACCCCCCAAAAAAAAGCAGCGAGGCCCCCCCAATATTTTTTCCTGAGGGTTTGTGGAGCTGTTGGGGAACCCCCAAACCCCCTGGGGCTGTAGCTCCCCGTGACTCCGGGTGACGCTCCGGGTGTTGAAGCCCCAACACCTCCACGGGGGGGGGGTTTTGGTGCTTTGGGGGTGTCCCCAACCCCCCCAAAATCGTCGGGGTGTTGCCCGACACCCGGAACACCCCAAAAAAACCCCTTTTTTTTCACCCCTCAGAAGGAGGAACGAGTGTCCGAGCTCCGCCAACAGCTCCAGGACAGGCAACAGCTCCGGTCCCGCCGGCGGTCGTCCAACCCCCCTCGGGAAGCTGACAACCATTTTTCCCCGGGGTTGAAGACCCCCCCAGGCCCAACACCCCCTCCCCAGGCTCCTTTTTATCAACCCAACCTCCCCCTCGTCCGCTGTTTGGTCTCGGAACAGGCGGACAAACTGGGCCGGGGGAACTGTGATGGGAGCCGGGTCCATCTCCTCTACAAGTGACCCCCCAAAAAACCCCAAAACAACACCCGAACCACCCCAAAACAACACCCGAACCACCCCAAAACAACACCCGAACCACCCCAAAACAACACCCGACCAACCACCACCCCCCCTCCCCCGGGGTTGGGGTTGTGGGCCCAGGGGTTGGTTTTTTTTTTTTTGAGGGTGGTTTGGGGTTGACCCCGTTTCTTTGTTTTCAGGGGGTTCCCACACACCCTCAAACAACAGCCGGGGGTTCCGGGTGTCACCCGCACGGCCAGAGGGTGTTGGCAGGTGGGGAAATGAGGGGGGGGGGTGGGGGTAGAGTGAGTGAGGGTTGAGCTTGGGGGAGGGGTTTTCCCTGCTCTCACACCTCACCTACAGTCGGCCCGTCACCCCTACAGTCGGCTCCCGGCCCCTACAGTCAGCCTTGCAGTCACCTCACCCCCGTACCAGCTCATCCAACACCCCTACAGCCGTCCCCTACAGTCACCTCAACACCCCTACAGTCACCTCAACCCCCCTACAGTCACCTCAACACCCCTACAGTCATCTTAACCCCCTACAGTCATCCCAAGACCCCTACAGTCACCTCAACACCCCTACAGCCGTCCCCTACAGCCATCTTAACCCCCTACAGTCACCTCACCCCCCCTACAGTCGTCCCCTACAGCCATCCCACCACACCTACAGTCACCCCCCCTCCCCAACCCCCCTCAACTCACTCTACCTCCGCTACAGCCGCCCCCTACACCCCCCCAACTTCCCTTGAACAACCGGACAGACCCCCCCCCCCCCGGACTCCTCCCTACCCCCCTCCACCCCCCCCCCCCCACACAACCAGAGCTGAGTGTAGCAACCCCCACCCCACCCCTTTCAATCCCCTGTAGCGGTGTCACCGTCACCCGGTGTCGGAACAGGCGAAGTGTGGCTGCAGGACCAGGGTCCTGGGAGGGTGGGGGGGGGGGCAACAGGTGGAAGACAAGCAGAATTTCCTGTAGCTTCGTGTCAGGCTGTTAACTCACACCCATCTAGTCAGGCTGTAGTGCACAACCATCCCCACAACCGCCCCGCGTGGCACCGGCGACCTCAGCACGGCGCCCACGGGTGTTGCTACGACCCGAGCCGGTTGTTCTCGACGCTGTACGGTCCGACTGTTGCTCACAACCGGCGGCAGGGAAGGGAGGGAGGGAGGGAGGGAGGGAGGGAGGAGAGGGGGGGGAGGGGGCGGGCACAGGCGGAGGGGGTTGGGGCTGTAGGTTGGAGGGCGGCGGTGCCGTCCGACTGTTGGCGCCGGGGTCGGGGGTTCCTCATCTGTACAGTCGCACTTTAGTGGACAATCGGCCCCTGCTGCTTCTCCTGTGCCTGTTGTGGTGTTTTACCCCCGGAACTACACCCCAACCACAACCCCCCTGGGGGTGGGAGGTGTCCCCCCAACTTCCTCGCCCTCTGCTGAACCAAAATGGGTGATTTACACCCCAAAAATCCAGGATTTACACCCCAAAACCCGAGTTACAGTTGCAAAATCTGTGAGTTACACCCTAAACACACCCCCCCCAAGTTACAGCCCCAAAATCCAGGATTTACACCCCAAAGAACCCCCCGAGTTACACCCCAAAAACCCCATGAGTTACAGCCCAAAAAAACCCCACAATTTACACCCCAAAAATCCAGGATTTACACCCCAAAAAACCCAAATTAGAGCCCCAAAATCCAGGATTTACACCCCAAAGAACCCCCCAAGTTACACCCCAAAACCCCCACAAGTTACAGCCCCAAAATCCAGGATTTACACCCCAAAAAACCCCATGAGTAACAGCCCCCAAATCCAGGAGTTCCACCCCAAAAAACCCCTGAGTTACAGCCCAAAAATCCAGGATTTACACCCTAAAAGCCCACGAGTACAGCCCCAAATCCATGAGTTACACCCCAAAAAACCCAGGATTTACACCCCAAAAACCCTACAAGTTACAGCCCCAAAATCCAGGAGTTCCACCCCAAAAAACCCACGAGTTACAGCCCCAAAATCCGGGATTTCCACCCCAAAAAACCCGACTTTCCAGCTCCCAAAAATCCCTATTTTCCACCCACCAAAATCCCTCTTTTCCAGCCCCAAAAATCCCCATTTTCCAGCCCCAAAAATCCCCATTTTCCAGCTCCCAAAATCCCCATTTTCCAGCTCCCAAAAATCCCCATTTTCCAGCCCCAAAAATCCCCATTTTCCAGCTCCCAAAAATCCCCATTTTCCAGCTCCCAAAAATCCCCATTTTCCAGCCCCCAAACCCCTACTTTCCAGCCCCAAAATCCACAGGTTGGAGTCCCCCAAAATTCCACAATTTACAGCCCCCAAAATCCCTACTTTCCAGCCTCAAAAAATCCCCATTTTCCAGCCCCAAATTCCCAATTCCCCAATTCCAGCCCCAAAGCCCCAAAAATTCTACAATTTACACCCCCAAAATCCCCATTTTTCAGCCCCTAAAATCCCCATTTTCCAGCTCCCAAAATCCATTATTCCAACCTCAAAACCCCCATTTTCCATCCCAAAAAAATCCAGTGTGCATCCCAAAAATCCCTGGGACCCAGGAAAAACAATTCCAATATTTGGGGGGGGGGGGGGGCCACACCCCAAAAAATCCCCCAAAAAAATCCCCCCCAAAAAATCCCCTGCCCTGGGGGAAGTGCTGAAGCCTCCCCAGCCCCATTCCCACTCCTTTTCCCCTCCCTGGCTGCTGCTCCATGGAAAATTGGGGGGCAAAAAGGGGGGGGCACAACCTGAGGACCCCCCCCAGGGGCAGGGGGGGGACAAGGACACGAAGTGGTGACAAAGAGGGGGGGACAAGGCCACAAATTGGGGACAAAAAGGGAGGGGGGGACAAGGCCACGAAGCCCCACGGAGCTCAAGGGTCCCCACTCGACGCATCCAACCCCCGTGTGGGTGTCCCCCAAAGACCCCCCCCCCAAAAAACCACCTGACCTCGTGTGTCCCCCCCCTTTAAAGGCCACGGAGGTGACACCATCAAGTGACATTTATTGGAGGGAGGTGGCAGTGGTGGCTTCCTAACGGTTGGACTTGGCCACGCGCTCCAGCTCGTCCTTCTTCTTGATGGCGTAAGAGTTGGAAGAGCCCTTGGGGAGAAAAAACCAAAAAAGAGGGTGGGGGGGTGCTCAGGGGGGGGGTTAAAGAGGGGAGGGGTCATCTGGTGTGTTCCCAAGTCCCCAAAAAGGTGACAAAAAGGGGGGGGGACAAACCTTGGCAGCGTTGATGAGCTCGTCGGCCAAGCACTCGGCGATGGTTTTGATGTTGCGGAAGGCGGCCTCGCGGGCTCCGGTGCAGAGGAGCCAAATTGCCTCAAAAAAATGACCAAAAAAATGACTTTGGGGACACGGGGACAAAAGGGGGGGACGGTTTAGGGGGGCGTGGGGGGCGTCAGGGGGTACCTGGTTGACACGGCGAAGGGGGGAGACGTCCACGGCTTGGCGGCGCACGGTGCCGGCGCGGCCGATGCGGGTGGAGTCTTCCCGGGGCC
Organism: Heliangelus exortis; assembly: GCF_036169615.1. Classification (NCBI taxonomy): domain Eukaryota; kingdom Metazoa; phylum Chordata; class Aves; order Apodiformes; family Trochilidae; genus Heliangelus; species Heliangelus exortis. The sequence goes on along the minus strand of NW_027285935.1, from coordinate 5,497 downwards.
CCGAGTTGATGATGGCGTTGACCAAAACTTGGAGGGGGTTCTGAGGGGGGGATGAGTTAAAAAAAAATAAAACACCCCAAAAAAAAAACGAAACAAAAAAAAAAAACCAACCTCTCCCGGAGAAAAAAAAATAACCCCAAAAAAAAGGCGGAAAAACGTGCAAAAAAACTGCCAAAACGGAGCTTTTCGCACCCAAAAAACACCTCCAGAGCGGCCAAAGTCAACCCTAAAGGCACCAAAATCATCCCTAAAGGGCCCAAACCAAGCCTAAAGGCCCCAAAACCAACACTGAAGTCCCCAAACCAACCCTAAGGTCACCAAAATCGTCTCCAAAACCACCCCCAAAGTCCCCAAAATCACCCCGAGTCCCCAAAACCAACCCTGAAGTCCCCAAAACAAACCCCAAAGTCCCCAAAACCACCTCAAAAGTCCCCAAAACCAACCCTGAAGTCACCAAAACCACCCCCAAAGTCCTCTCACCCCATAATCCTGTCCCCTCACCCCGTAACTCCCCCGCCCTATAACCCCTTCCCCTCACCCCATAACCCTCTCCCCTCTCCTCACCCCCTCCCCTCACCCCACAGCCCCCTCCCCAGCCCCATAACCCCCTCCCCTCACCTCCCAACCTTCTCTCCCCCTCCTCACCCCACAACCCCCTCACCCAACCCCCTCCCCTCTCCTCTCTCCCCATAACCCCCTCTCTCACCCCACAACCTCTCCCCTCACCTCCTCCCTCACCCCACAACCCCCTCCCCTCTCCTCTCCCCCTCCCCTCACCCCATAACCCCCTCCCCTCACCCCACAACCCCCTCTCACCCAACCCCCCCCCTCTCCTCTCACCCCATAACCCCTTCCCCTCACCCCATAACCCCCTCCTCTCCCCACACCCCTTCCCCTCACCCCATAGCCCCCTCTCTCACTCCACAACCCTCTCCCCTCTCCTCTCACCCCATAACCCCCTCTCTCACTCCACAACCCTCTCCCCTCTCCTCTCACCCCATAACCCCCTCTCTCACCCCACAACCCTCTCCCCTCACCTCCTCCCACTCCCCACACCCCCTTCCCCTCACCCCACAACCCCCTCCCCTCTCCTCTCCCCCTTCCCCTCAACCCATAACCCCCTCCTTCCCCCCACACCCCTTCCCCTCACCCCATAACCTTCTCCCCTCACCTCCCAACCTTCTCTCCCCCTCCCCTCACCCCACAACCCCCTCTCACCCAACCCCCTCCCCTCTCCTCTCACCCCATAACCCCTTCCCCTCACCCCATAACCCCCTCCTTCTCCCCACACCCCTTCCCCTCACCCCATAACCTTCTCCCCTCACCTCCCAACCTTCTCTCCCCCTCTCCTCACCCCACAACCCCCTCCCCTCTCCTCTCACCCCATAACCCCTTCCCCTCACCCCATAACCCCCTCCTTCTCCCCACACCCCTTCCCCTCACCCCATAGCCCCCTCTCTCACTCCACAACCCTCTCCCCTCTCTTCTCACCCCATAACCCCCTCTCTCACCCCACAACCCTCTCTCCTCACCTGCTCCCTCAACCCACATCCCCTTCCCCTCACCCCACAACCCCCTCCCCTTTCCTCTCCTCCTTCCCCTCACCCCATAACCCCCTCCTTCCCCCCACACCCCTTCCCCTCACCCCACAACCCCCTCCCCTCTCCTCTCACCCCATAACCCCTTCCCCTCACCCCATAACCCCCTCTCTCACCCTACAACCCCCTCCCCTCTCCTCTCCCCCTTCCTCTCACCCCATAACCCCCTCTCTCACCCTACAACCCTCTCCCCTCTCCTCTCACCCCATAACCCCTCTCCTCTCACCCCACAACCCCCTCCCCTCTCCTCTCTCCCTTCCCCTCAACCCATAACCCCCTCCTTCCCCCCACACCCCTTCCCCTCACCCCATAACCTTCTCCCCTCACCTCCCAACCTTCTCTCCCCCTCTCCTCACCCCACAACCCCCTCCCCTCTCCTCTCACCCCATAACCCCTTCCCCTCACCCCATAACCCCCTCCTTCTCCCCACACCCCTTCCCCTCACCCCATAGCCCCCTCTCTCACTCCACAACCCTCTCCCCTCTCCTCTCACCCCATAACCCCCTCTCACCCCACAACCCCCTCCCCTCTCCTCTCCCCCTTCCCCTCACCCCACAACCCACTCCCCTCACCCCACAACCCCCTCTCTCACTCCACAACCCTCTCCCCTCTCCTCTCACCCCCCCCTCACCCCATAACCCCTTCCCCTCCCCCCACAGCCCCTTCCCCTCATTTCCCAACGCTCTCCCCTCACCTCCCAACCTTCTCTCCCCCTCTCCTCACCCCACAACCCCCTCTCACCCAACCCCCTCCCCTCTCCTCTCTCCCTTCCCCTCACCCCATAACCCCCTCTCCTCACCCCACAACCCCCTCCCCTCTCCTCTCACCCCATAACCCCTCTCCTCTCACCCCATAACCCCCTCTCCTCACCCCACAACCCCCTCCCCTCTCCTCTCACCCCATAACCCCTCTCCTCTCACCCCATAACCCCCTCTCCTCACCCCACAACCCCCTCCCCTCTCCTCTCACCCCATAACCCCCTCTCTCACCCCACAACCCACTCCCCTCTCCTCTCACCCCATAACCCCCTCTCTCACCCCATAACCCCCTCTCTCACCCCATAACCCCCTCCTTCCCCCCACACCCCTTCCCCTCACCCCACAACCCTCTCCCCTCACCCCACAACCCTCTCCCCTCACCCCACAACCCTCTCCCCACGCCCCCTCTCCCCGTGGCACCTCTCCGGTGAGCAGGTGGATGATCTCGAAGGCGTGCTTGACGATCCTGACAGTCATCAGCTTCTTGCCGTTGTTCCTGCCGTGCATCATCATGGAGTTGGTCAGCCTCTCCACGATGGGGCACTGCGCCTTGCGGAACCGCTTGGCCGCGTAGCGCCCGGCGCTGTGAGGCAGGTACTTGGCGTACTTCTCCTTCACCGCGATGTAGTCCTGGGAGCAGCCACGGCCTCAGCACCAGCACCAGCACCAGCACCAGCATCCTCAGCATCATCATCATCATCCTCAGCATCATCATCATCCTCAGCATCATCATCATCCTCAGCATCATCATCATCCTCAGCATCATCATCAACCCCAGCATCATCATCAACCCCAGCATCGTCATCATCCTCACCATCATCATCATCCTCAGCATCATCACCATCATCCCCAGCATCATCATCATCCTCAGCATCATCAGCCCCAGCATCATCATCCTCAGCATCATCATCCTCAGCATCATCATCCCCAGCATCATCATCCTCAGCATCATCCTCATCCTCAGCATCCTCATCCCCAGCATCATCCTCATCCTCAGCAGCATCATCCCCAGCATCATCCCCAGCATCATCCTCATCCTCAGCATCATCCTCAGCATCATCAACCCCAGCATCATCATCCTCAGCATCATCATCACCCCCAGCACCATCATCCTCACCATCATCACCATCCCCAGCACCATCATCCTCACCATCATCATCATCCTCAGCATCATCACCATCCCCAGCAGCATCACCCCCAGCACCATCATCACCCCCAGCAACATCATCCTCAGCATCACCCCATTATCTTCATCCTCAGCCCCATCAGCCTCAGCACCATCATCGTCCCCATCATCCTCATGCTCTTCCTCAGCATCATCATCATCATCCCCAGCATCATCCTCAGCCCCTTTATCTTCATCCTCACACCCATCAGCCTCAGAATTGCCATCCTCATCCTCATCATCCTCCTCAGCATCATCCTCATTATCTTCAGCATCATCCCCACCATCATCATCATCATCCCCAGCAGCCTCGTCATCGTCCCCAGCATCATCCTCAGCCCCTTTATCTTCATCATCATCCCATCAGCCTCCCCATCATCTTCATCTTCTTCATCATCCCCATCCTCATCATCCTCCTCAGCATCATCATCATCCCAAGAATCATCCTCATCCTCAGCATCGTCCCTGGCAGCACCATCATCCCCAGCATCATCATCATCCTCAGCATCATCATCATCATCATCCCCAGCCCCTTTATCTTCGTCCTCAGCCCCATCAGCCTCGGCACCATCATCCTCATCCTCCCCATCTTCATCCTCTTCCTCATCATCCCCATCCTCATCATCCTCCTCAGCATCATCGTCCCCAGCATCATCCTCATCATCCCCAGCACCATCATCATCCCCAGCAGCCTCGTCATCCTCATCCCCATCATCCTCAGCCCCGTGATCTTCATCCTCAGCCCCATCATCCTCAGTACCACCGTCATCCTCATCATCCTCCTCCTCATCCTTACCATCCTCATCAGCCTCAGCATCATCATCCTCATCATCCCCATCCTCATCATCCTCATCATCCCCAGCATCATCCTCAACCCCGTGATCTTCATCCTCAGCCCCATCAGCCTCAGCATTGTCACCCTCATCATCCTCCCCATCACCTTCATCTTCTTCCTCATCATCCCCAGCATCATCATCATCCTCAGCATCATCTCCCTCATTCTAATCTTCATCCTCATCCACCTCATCAGCCTCAGCACCATTATCTTCATCATCACCCTCATCATCCTCAGCCCCATCCTCAGCATCATCCCCATCCCCTTCAGCCTCAGCATCATCTTCATCATCTCCACCATCATCATCCTCATCACCATCAGCACTCTCAGCCCCATCATCATCATCATCCTCATCCCCATCAACCTCAGCATCATCATCATCCTCATCAGGACCCCCCAACCCCCACCTCAGAGCCCCCAAACCCCCACCCCAAGGCCCCCCAAAGCCCTGAGCCCCCCAACTCCCCCCTCAGAGCCCCCCAAACCTCTCAGGACCCCCCAGATCCCTCCTCAGAACCCCCAAAGCCCCCCAGCTCCCCCCTCAGAGCCCCCCAAAGCCCCAACCCCCCCAATTCCCACCTCAGAGCCCCCCAAGTCCCCCCTCAGAGCCCCCCAACCACCACCCCAAGGCCCCCCAAACCTCTCAGGACCCCCCAACTCCCACCCCAAGGCCCCCCAAACCTCTCAGGACCCCCCAACCCCCACCCCAAGGCCCCCCAAACCTCTCAGGACCCCTCAACTCCCACCCCAAGGCCCCCCAAACCTCTGAGCCCCCCAAAGCCCCTCAGCTCCCCCCTCAGAGCCCCCCAAAGCTCTCAGGACCCCCAATTCCCACCTCAGAGCCCCCCAAACCTCTCAGGACCCCCCAACTCCCACCCCAAGGCCCCCCAAACCTCTGAGCCCCCCAAAGCCCCCCAGCTCCCCCCTCAGAGCCCCCCAAAGCCCCAACCCCCCCAATTCCCACCTCAGAGCCCCCCAAGTCCCCCCTCAGAGCCCCCCAACCACCACCCCAAGGCCCCCCAAACCTCTCAGGACCCCCCAACTCCCACCCCAAGGCCCCCCAAACCTCTCAGGACCCCCCAACCCCCACCCCAAGGCCCCCCAAACCTCTCAGGACCCCCCAACTCCCACCCCAAGGCCA
>NW_027285934.1:0-32047 GCF_036169615.1 Heliangelus exortis | reverse complement strand
TCCAGCAGTGGGCGTGGCCTCTTAGGGGGCGGAGCTTGCCCCAATAGTGGGTGTGGCCTCTTAAGGGCGGTGCTTATCAGGGGGCGTGGCCTCTTAAGGGGCGGTGCTTATAAGAGGGTGTGGGCTCTTGGGGCGGGGCTTGCTAGTAGGGGGCGTGGCCTATTAAGACAGAGCTTACCGACGGGAGGGGCGTGGCCTGTTGAGGGGCGGGGCTTCCGCTGGGGGCGTGGCCTCGTAGGGGGGGCAGGGCTTACCAAGGAGGGGCGTGGCCTCTTAGGGGTGGAGCTTGCCCCATTAGTGGGTGTGGCCTCTATGGGGCGGGGCTTAGCAGTGGGGGGCGTGGCCTAATAGGGGGCGGGCTTACCAGTAGTGGGCGTGGCCTCGTAGTGGGCGGAGCTTCTTCTATTCTTATGAATGGGCCAAGGGAGGGTTGGGGGGGGGGGAGGGGGGGTTCCTATTTTTTTGGGGAGGAGGGGGAGGGGCCGTGTCGTGACAAGCCCCGCCCCCAGGCGCGGGGTGGGCGGGGCCAGGCCCCCCGCTGTCCAATGAGGCGCTGCTGTTCCACGAGAAGTGTGGGGCCCTCATCAAACTCAGCAACGGCCACAAAACCGCCGAGCGCCGCCGGCCCCTCGACGAGTTCAACAACGGGGTCGTCCTCACCAACCGGCCCCTCAGGGACGGGGAGATGTTTGAGGTGACCCTGGAGGGGTCCTGAGGGGATTTGGGGGGCTGGGAGAGGTCCTGGAGGGGTCTTGGGGGGCTGGGAGGGGTCCTGGAGGGGACTTGGGGGGCTGGGAGAGGGTTCTGGGGGGTTTGAATGGCTCCTGGAGGGGTCTTGGGGGTCCTAGGAGGGATCCTGGAGGGGACTTCGGGGATGGGAGGGGTCCTGGAGGGGACTTGGGGGTCCTGGGAGGGGGTTTTGGGGGGATTAGGAGGGGTCCTGGAGGGGGGCTTGGGGGGATGGGAGGGGTCCTGGAGGGGTCTTGGGGGGCTGGGAGGGGGTTTTGGGGGGATAGGAGGGGTCTTGGAGGGGTCTTGGGGGCTGGGAGGGGATTTTGGGGGGCTGGGAGGGGGTTATGGGGGGCTGGGAGGGTCCTGGAGGGGTCTTGGGGGGCTGGGAGGGGTCCTGGAGGGGGTTTGGGGGGCTGGGAGGGGTCCTGGAGGGGACTTGGGGGGCTGGGAGGGGTCCTGGAAGGGTCTTGGGGGGCTGGGAGGGGTCCTGGAGGGGGTTTGGGGGGCTGGGAGGGGTCCTGGAGGGGGTTTGGGGGGATGGGAGGGGTCCTGGAGGGGACTTGGGGGTCCTAGGAGGGGTCCTGGAGGGGACTTAGGGAGCTGGGAGGGGTCCTGGAGGGGACTTGGGGGGCTGGGAGGGGTCCTGGAGGGGTCTTGGGGAGCTGGGAGGGGTCCTGGAGGGGTCTTGGGGGACTGGGAGAGGGTTTTCGGGGGATAGGAGGGGTCCTGGAGGGGTCTTGGGGGGCTGGGAGGGGTCCTGGAGAGGGTTTTGGGGGATAGGAGGGGTCCTGGAGGGGACTTGGGGGCTGGGAGGGGTCCTGGAGGGGACTTGGGGGGCTGGGAGGGGTCCTGGAGGGGTCTTGGGGGTCCTAGGAGGGATCCTGGAGGGGTCTTGGGGGCTGGGAGGGGTCCTGGAAGGGTCTTGGGGAGCTGGGAGGGGTCCTGGAGGGGACCTGGGGGGCTGGGAGGGAGTTTTGGGGGGTCCCGTCCTCACCAACCGGCCCCTCAGGGACGGGGAGATGTTTGAGGTGACCCTGGAGGGGTCCTGGAGGGGTCCTGAGGGGGGTTTGGGGGGCTGGGAGGGGGTTTTGGGGGGATGGGAGGGGTCCTGGAGGGGTCCTGAGGGGGTTTGGGGGCTGGGAGGGGGTTTTGGGGGGATAGGAGGGGTCCTGGAGGGGGCTTGGGGGGCTGGGAGGGGGTTTTGGGGGGATAGGAGGGGCCCTGGAGGGGTCTTGGGGGGGTTGAAGGGCTCCTGGAGGGGTCTTGGGGGGCTGGGAGGGGTCCTGGAGGGGACTTGGGGGGCTGGAAGGGGGTTTTGGGGGGATAGGAAGGGTCCTGGGGGGTTGAAGGGCTCCTGGAGGGATCCTGGAGGGGTCCTGGGGGGGTTGAAGGGCTCCTGGAGGGGTCTTGGGGGTCCTAGGAGGGGTCCTGGAGGGGACTTGGGGGGCTGGGAGGGGAGTTTGGGGGCTGGGAGGGGTCCTGGAGGGGACTTGGGGGGCTGGGAGGGGGGTTTGGGGGGCTGGGAGGGGTCCTGGAGGGGACTTGGGGGGCTGAAAGGGGATCTAGGGGGGTCCTGGCGGGGGTTTGGGGGGCTGGGAGGGAGTTTTGGGGGGTCCCGTCCTCACCAACTGGCCCCTCAGGGACGGGGAGATGTTTGAGGTGACCCTGGGGGGTCCTGGGGGGTCCTGAGGGGCGTGAGAGGGGTCCTGGAGGGGGTTTGGGGGCTGGAGGGGTCCTGGAGGGGACTTGGGGGGCTGGGAGGGGTCTTGGGGGGCTGGGAGGGGTCCTGGAGGGGTCTTGGGAGGGTTGAAGGGCTCCTGGAGGGGTCTTGGGGGTCCTAGGAGGGGTCCTGGAGGGGACTTGGGGGTCCTAGGAGGGGTCCTGGAGGGGACTTGGGGGTCCTAGGAGGGGTCCTGGAGGGGACTTGGGGGGCTGGGAGGGAGTTTTGGGGGGTCCCGTCCTCACCAACCGGCCCCTCAGGGACGGGGAGATGTTTGAGGTGACCCTGGGGGGTCCTGGAGGGGACTTGGGGGCTGGGAGGGTCCTGGAGGGGTCGTGGGGGGCTGGAAGGGGGTTTTGGGGGGCTGGGAGGGGTCCTGGAGGGGTCTTGGGGGGCTGGGAGGGGTCCTGGAGGGGACTTGGGGGGCTGGGAGGGGGCTTTGGGGGGTTTTGGGGTCCTAGGAGGGGTCCTGGAGGGGACTTAGGGAGCTGGGAGGGGTCCTGGAGGGGACTTGGGGGCTGGGAGGGGTCTTGGGGGTCCTTCGGGAGGGGTCCTGGGGGGTTGAAGGCTCCTGGAGGGGTCCTGGCGGGGACTTGGGGGGCTGGAGGGGGTTTTGGGGGGATAGGAGGGGTCCTGGAGGGGGGTTGGGGGTCCTAGGAGGGGTCCTGGAGGGGTCTTGGGGGGCTGAAAGGGGATCAGGGGGGGTCCCAGGGGGGTCTGGGGGGCTGGGAGAGGTCTGGGAGGGGTCTTGGAGGGGTTTTGGGGGCTGGGAGGGGGTTTTGGGGGGTTTTGGGGGGCTGGGAGGGGTCCTGGGGGGACTGGGAGGGGTCCTGGAGGGGTCTTGGGGGTCTTAGGAGGGATCCTGGAGGGGTTTTGGGGGGCTGGGAGGGGTCCTGGAGGCGACTTGGGGGGCTGGGAGGGGTTTTGGGGGGCTGGGAGGGGTCTTGGATGCGACTTGGGGAGCTGGGAGGGGTTTTGGGGGGCTTGGAGGGGTCCTGGGGGTCGTGGGGGGCGTCCTGGAGGGGTCTTGGGGGGCTGGGAGGGGGCTTTGGGGGGTTTTGGGGGGCTGAGAGGGGTCCTGGGGGGGATTTTGGGGGGCTCTGAGGGGTCTTGGTGGGGTTTTGGGGGGGTGGGAGGGCTCCTGGGGGGGATTTTGGGGGATCCCCTCCTCACCAACCCCCCCTTGAGCTACGGGGAGATATTTGGGGGTTTCTTGGGGTATTTTGGGGCAGTTCTTGGGGTTTTTGTTGGTTTTTTTGGGGGGGTTTCACCCTCTTTTTTTTTTTTTTTGGGGTCCCCCCCCCCCCCAGATCCGCATCGACAAATTGGTGGATAAGTGGTCGGGGTCCATTGAAATTGGGGTCACAGCTCACAACCCCAACAGCTTGGAGTACCCCGCAACCATGACCAACCTCCGCTCAGGTGAGACCCCCCCGGGGCACCCCAAAACCTGGGACCCCCCCCCAAAATTTTGGGGTCCCCCCCAGACACTTGGGAGCCCCCTAAAAGCCCAAAAATCGAGTTTGGGCTTCCTCGAGGCTCCTAAAAAAGGGGTGGGGGGGGTTCCCTGGGTGCCTCCCCCAAAAATGGGGGTGGGAGCCCCCCCAAGACCCCCCCAAAAAACTGGGGACCCCCCCCCAAAACCTGGGGACCCCCCCCCAAAATTTTGGGGTCACCCCCAGGCACTTGGGAGCCCCCCCAAGAATCGAGGTTGGGCTTCCTCGAGGCTCCTAAAGAAGTTCCCTGGGTGCCTCCCCCAAAATGGGGGTGGGAGCCCTCCCAAGAGCCCCCCCAAAAACTGGGGACCCCCCCCAAAATGCTGGGGATCCCCCCCAAAATTTTGGGGTCCCCCCCAGACACTTGGGAGCCCCCCAAGAATCGAGTTTGGGCTTCCTTGAGGCTCCTAAAGAAGTTCCCTGGGTGCCTCCCCCCAAAATAGGGGTGGGAGCCCCCCAGAAACCCCCCCAAAAACTGGGGACCCCCCCCAAAATCTGGGGATCCCCCCCAAAAGCTGGGGACCCCCCCCCAAAATTTTGGGGTCACCCCCAGACACTTGGGAGCCCCCCAAGAATCGAGGTTGGGCTTCCTCGAGGCTCCTAAAGAAGTTCCCTGGGTGCCTCCCCCCAAAAAATGGGGGTGGGAGCCCCCCCAAGAACCCCCCCCAAAATCTGGGGACCCCCCACAAAAACTGGGAACCCCCCCAAAAAATGTTGGGGTCCCCCCCAGGCACTTGGGTGCCCCCCAAAAATCGAGGTTGGGCTTCCTCGAGGCTCCTAAAGAAGTTCCCTGGGTGCCTCCCCCAAAATAGGGGTGGGAGCCCCCCCAAGAACCCCCCCAAAAAACTGGGGACCCCCCCCAAAATCTGGGGACCCCCCCCAAAATCTGGGGATCCCCCCCAAAAGCTGGGGACCCCCCCCCCAAAATTTTGGGGTCCCCCCCAGACACTTGGGTGCCCCCTAAAAGCCCCAAAATCAAGTTTGGGCTTCCTTGAGGTTCCTAAAAAAGGGGTGGGGGGGGCTCCTCAGATTCCTGGGTCCCTTGGGAATATTTTTGGGGACCCCCCCCAAATGCTGGGGACCCCTCCCCCCCCAAAATTTTGGGGTTCCCCCCCATTTTTTTAGGGACCATCATATGAAATAGTGGATGTAGGGATCCTCACCAATGGGAAAGGCACCCGGAGGGAATACTGCGAGTTCAGCCCTGGATGAGCTGCAGGTGACCCCCCCCCTTGGGGCCTCCCCCAAACTCCCAGGACCCCCCCAAACTCCCTGAGACCCCCCCGAACCCCCCTGGGACCCAAAACCTTTTGGGACCCCCCCAAACCCCCCAGATCCTCCCCAGGATCCCCAGAATCCCAAAGATCGGAGGAATCCCCCAAATTCCCCCTCCCCCCCCACCCAAAGGATCCCCCTGGGACCCCCCCAAACTCCCAGGACCCCCCCAAACTTCCTGGGACCCCCCCAAACTCCTTGGGACCCCCCCAAACCCCCCTGGGACCCCAAAACCTCGTGGGACCCCCCAAAACCCCCAAATCCTCCCCAGGATCCCCCAGAATCCCCAAGATTGGGAGGAATCCCCTAAATTCCCCTCCCCCCCACCCAAAGGATCCCCCTGGGACCCCCCCCAAACTCCCAGGACCCCCCCAAACTCCCTGAGACCCCCCAAAACCCCCCTGGGACCCCAAAAACCTTTTGGGACCCCCCCAAACCCCCCAAATCCTCCCCAGGATCCCCAGAATCCTCAAGATTGGGAGGAAATCCCCCCCCTGGGACCCCCAAATCCCCCCCCCTGGGACCTCCCCCCCCCCCCAAAGGATCCCCCTGGGACCCCCCCAAATTCCCAGGACCCCCCAAACTCCTGAGACCCCCCCAAACCCCCCTGGGACCCCAAAACCTCGTGGGACCCCCCCAAACCCCCCAAATCCTCCCCAGGATCCCCCAGAATCCCAGAGATCGGGAGGAATCCCCCAAATTCCCCCTCCCCCCCCACCCAAAGGATCCCCCTGGGACCCCCACCAAATTCCCAGGACCCCCCCCAAACTTCCTGGGACCCCCCCAAACCCCCCTGGGACCCCAAAACCTTTTGGGACCCCCCCAAACCCCCCAAATCCTCCCCAGGATCCCCCAGAATCCCCAAGATTGGGGCAGAATCCCCCAAATTCCCCCCCCCAGGATCTCCCCCCCCCCCCCCAAAGGGATCCCCCTGGGACCCCCCCCAAACTCCCAGGACCCCCCCAAACTCCCTGAGACCCCCCCAAACACCCCCTGGGACCCCCAAAACCTTTTGGGACCCCCCCAAACCCCCCCAAATCCTCCCCAGGATCCCCCAGAATCCCCAAGATTGGGAGGAATCCCCCAAATTCCCCTCCCCCCCACCCAAAGGATCCCCCTGGGACCCCCCCCCAAATTCCCTGGGACCCCCTCCAAACTTCCTGGGACCCCCCCAAAATTCCCTGAGACCCCCCCCAAACCCCCCTGGGACCCCAAAACCTTTTGGGACCCCCCCCAAATCCTCCCCAGGATCCCCCAGAATCTCCCAAGGTTGGGAGGAACCCCCCCCCTGGGACCCCCAAATTCCCCCCCCAGGACCTCCCCCCCCCCCCCAAAGGATCCCCCTGGGACCCCCCCAAACCCCCCTGGGACCCCCCCAAACTTCCTGGGACCCCCCCAAACCCCACTGGGACCCCAAAACCTTTTGGGACCCCCCCAAACCCCCCAGATCCTCCCCAGGATCCCCCAGAATCTCCCAAGATTGGGAGGAATCCCCTAAATTCCCCTCCCCCCCACCCAAAGGATCCCCCTGGGACCCCCCCAAACTCCCAGGACCCCCCCAAACTTCCTGGGACCCCCCCAAACTCCCTGAGGACCCCCCCAAAACCCCTCTGGGACCCCAAAACCTTTTGGGACCCCCCCAAGCCCCCCAAATCCTCCTCAGGATCCCCCAGAATCCTCAAGATTGGGAGGAACCCCCCCCCTGGGACCCCCCAAATTCCCCCCTCTGGGACCTCCCCCCCCACCCAAAGGATCCCCCTGGGACCCCCCCAAACTCCCAGGACCCCCCCAAATTTCCTGGACCCCCCCCAAACTCCTTGGGACCCCCCCAAACCCCCCTGGGACCCCAAAACCTTTTGGACCCCCCCAAACCCCCCAAATCCTCCCCAGGATCCCCCAGAATCCCAAAGATTGGGAGGAATCCCCCAAATTCCCTCCCCCCCACCCAAAGGATCCCCCTGGGACCCCCCCAAACTCCCAGGACCCCCCCAAACTCCCTGGGACCCCCCCAAACCCCCTGGGACCCCAAAACCTTTTGGGACCCCCCCCAAGCCCCCCAAATCCTCCCCAGGATCCCCCAGAATCCTCAAGATTGGGAGGACCCCCCCCCCCCCTGGGACCCCCAAATCCCCCCCCCAGGGCCTCCCCCCCCACCCATGGGACCCCCCAATGTGTGGGGGGGGTAGGGGGGGGGTTGTCACCTCTTTGTCACCTCTTTGTCACCTCTTTGTCACCTCCCCCCCCCAGGAAGGGGACCACATTGGACTGACCCGAAAAGCCAACAACGCTCTGCACTTCTACATCAATGGGATCGACCAAGGTGGGGACATTTGGGGACATTTGGGGACATTGGGGGTGTTGGGGATGTTGGGGGTGTTGGGGGTGTTGGGGACAATGGGGACATTTGGGGACATTGGGGACATTGTGGATGTTGGGGACATTTGGGGGTGTTGGGGTCATGGGGGATGTTGGGGACATTGGGGACATGGGGGGCATCAGAGGGTGTTGGGGACATTGGGGGTGTGTTGGGGACATTGGGGACATTTGGGGACATTGGGGACATTGGGGATGTTGGGGACAATGGGGGACATTGGGGGGTTGGGGGCGTTGGGGACATTGGGGACATTTGGGGACATTGGGGACATGGGGGGTGTTGGGGACATTGGGGACATTTGGGGGTGTTGGGGACATGGGGGACGTTGGGGACTTTGGGGGGATTGGGGACATTTGGGGACATTGGGGACATGGGGGGATTGGGGACATTGGGGATGTTGGGGGTGTTGGGGGCGTTGGGGACATGGGGGGTGTTGGGGACATTGGGGGTGTTGGGACATGGGAGACATTTGGGGACATTGGGGATGTTGGGGACATTGGGGACATTTGGGGACATTTGGGGACATTGGGGACATTGGGGACATTTGGGGACATTGGGGTGGTGTTGGGGACATGGATATTTGGGGGCATTGGGGACATGGGTGACATTTGGGATGTTGGGGTGTTGGGGACAATGGGGACATTTGGGGACATGGGGGGGATTGGGGACATTGGGGGTGTTGGGGACACGGGGGACATTTGGGGACATTGGGGATGTTGGGACATTTGGGGACATTGGGGATGTTGGGGGGATTGGGGTGTTGGGGACAATGGGGACATTGGGGACATGGGGGGATTGGGGACATTGGGGGGGTTGGGGACATGGGGGACATTGGGGATGTTGGGGGTGTTGGGGACATTTGGGGGCGTTGGGGTCATGGGGGACGTTGGGGACATTGGGGACATGGGGGAGATTGGGGACATTGGGGGTGTTGGGGACATCAGGGAACATCCCATGACCTTGAAGGACCTCAGGGTGGCACTTGGGACACCCCATCCCTGAATGTCCCCAACCCTGTCACCTCATGCCCTTGGGGTCCTTCCTGGTCCCTTCCATCCCCGGGATGTCCCCAACCTTGTCACCTCACAGCTTGGGGACCTCAGGGTGGCTCTTGGGGACACCCCATCCCCTGAATGTCCCCAACCTTGTCACCTCATGCCCTTGGGGTCCTTCCTTGTCCCTTCCATCCATGGATGTCCCCAACGTTGTCACCTCATGCCCTTGGGGACCTCAGAGTGGCTCTTGGGAACCTCAGGGTCCTTCCTGCTCCCTCCCATCCCCGGGATGTCCCCAACCTTGTCACCTCATGCCCTTGGGGACCTCAGGGTGGCACTTGGGGACCTCAGGGTGCTTCCTTGTCCCTTCCATCCCCAGGATGTCCCCAACCCTGTCACCTCATGCCCTTGGGGACCTCAGGGTGGCTCTTGGGGACCTCAGGGTGCTTCCTTGTCCCTTCCATCCCCAGGATGTCCCCAACCCTGTCACCTCATGCCCTTGGGGACCTCAGGGTGGCTCTTGGGGATCTCAGGGTGGCTCTTGGGGGTCTCAGGGTCCTTCCTGCTCCCTCCCATCCCCGGATGTCCCCAACCCTGTCACCTCATGCCCTTGGGGACCTCAGGGTGGCTCTTGGGGACCTCAGGGTGGCTCTTGGGAACCTCAGGGTGGCACTTGGGGACACCCCATCCCCTGAATGTCCCCAACCTTGTCACCTCATGCCCTTGGGGTCCTTCCTTCTCCCTCCCATCCCCAGGATGTCCCTAACCCTGTCACCTCATGCCCTTGGGGACCTCAGGGTGGCTCTTGGGGACCTCAGGGTGCTTCCTGGTCCCTTCCATCCCCAGGATGTCCCCAACCCTGTCACCTCATGCCCTTGGGGGTCCTTCCTTGTCCCTTCCATCCATGGGATGTCCCCAACGTTGTCACCTCATGCCCTTGGGGACCTCAGGGTGGCTCTTGGGAACCTCAGGGTGGCTCTTGGGGACCTCAGGGTGGCACTTGGGGACACCCCATCCCCTGAATGTCCCCAACCCTGTCACCTCATGCCCTTGGGGTCCTTCCTGCTCCCTCCCATCCCCAGGATGTCCCCAACCTTGTCACCTTGTGCCCTTGGAGACCTCAGGGTGGCTCTTGGGGACCTCAGGGTGGCTCCCGGGGATGGGAGGGAGCAGGAAGGACCCTGTCACCTCACAGCTTGGGAACCTCAGGGTGGCACTTGGGGTCACCCCATCCCCTGAATGTCCCCAACCCTGTCACCTCATGCCCTTGGGGTCCTTCCTGGTCCCTCCCATCCCGAGTTGTCCCCACTCTCCCTCCTGTCCCCATCCGGGCTGTCCCACGTCCCCACAACGTCCCCACAACGTCCCCACAACGTCCCCACATCCCCACAACATCCCCACAACGTCCCCACATCCCCACAACGTCCCCACAACATCCCCACATCCCCACAACGTCCCCACATCCCCACAATGTCCCCACAACGTCCCCACAACGTCCCCACATCCCCACAACGTCCCCACATCCCCACAATGTCCCCACAACGTCCCCACAACGTCCCCACATCCCCACAACGTCCCCACAACGTCCCCACAACGTCCCCACATCCCTACAACATCCCCACAACGTCCCCACATCCCCACAACGTCCCCACATCCCCACAACGTCCCCACAACATCCCCACAACATCCCCACAACGTCCCCACATCCCCACAACGTCCCCACAATGTCCCCACAACATCCCCACATCCCCACAACGTCCCCACAACGTCCCCACAACATCCCCACATCCCCACAATGTCCCCACAACATCCCCACAACGTCCCCACATCCCCACAACGTCCCCACATCCCCACAACGTCCCCACAACGTCCCCACAACATCCCCACATCCCCACAATGTCCCCACAACATCCCCACAACGTCCCCACATCCCCACAACGTCCCCACAACGTCCCCACAACGTCCCCACATCCCCACAATGTCCCCACAACATCCCCACAACGTCCCCACATCCCCACAATGTCCCCACATCCCCACAATGTCCCCACAACATCCCCACATCCCCACAACATCCCCACAACATCCCCACATCCCCACAACGTCCCCACAACGTCCCCACATCCCCACAACATCCCCACAACGTCCCCACATCCCCACAACGTCCCCACAACGTCCCCACGTCCCTTTTCTTTGTGTTTTTTGTGGTGTTTTCCTCGTGTCCCCAAGGCGTGGCCACCACCCTCACCCCCCTGGTGGTCTACGGGGTGGTGGATCTCTACGGGATGGCGGTCAAGGTGACAATTGTCCACACCCACAACCCCAGCGACCGCCTGAGGCGCCACAACGCCATCCTCAGGGCTCTGTCACCCGAGGCCACCCGCAGGCCCCTCCTGTCCCCTCACCCCTCCTCGACGGGGCCACCGCAGGCCCCGGCTGGGCCACCGCCCCCCCCGGCTGGGCCACCACCCCCCCCGCGCCTCCTCTTCCACCCCAACTGTGGCCAGAAAGCTGCTGTCGTCAACGAGGGACGCACGGCCCTGAGGCCACAGTGAGGGGCACCCCTGGGGACACCCCTTGGGGACAAACACTTGGGGACAACCTCTGGGGACACCTCCTTGGGGACAAACCCTTGGGGACAAGCACTTGGGGACAACCCCTGGGGACACCTCCTTGGGGACAAACACTTGGGGACAATCCTTGGGGGCACCTCCTTGGGGACAAACACTTGGGGACAAACACTTGGGGACAACCTCTGGGGACACCTCCTTGGGGACAAACACTTCGGGACACCCCCTGGGGACAACCCCTGGGGACACCCCTTGGGGACAAACACTTGGGGACAAACTCGTGGGGACAACCCCTTGGGGACACCTCCTTGGGGACAAACCCTTGGGGACAACCCCTGGGGACAACCTCTTGGGGACAACCTCTGGGGACACCTCCTTGGGGACAAACACTTGGGGACAAACCCTTGGGGACACCTCCTTGGGGACACCCCCTGGGGACACCTCCTTGGGGACAAACACTTGGGGACAAACACTTGGGGACACCCGTTGGGGACAAACCCTTGGGGACAACCTCTGGGGACACCTCCTTGGGGACAAACACTTGGGAACAAACACTTGGGGACAAACACCTGGGGACACCTCCTTGGGGACAACCCCTGGGGACAAACACTTGGGGACAACCTCTGGGGACACCCCTTGGGGACAAACACTTGGGGACAACCCCTGGGGTCACCTCCTTGGGGACAAACACTTGGGGACAAACACCTGGGGACACCCCTTGGGGACAAACCCTTGGGGACACCCCCTGGGGACACCTCCTTGGGGACAAACACTTGGGGACAAACACTTGGGGACAATCCTTGGGGACACCTCCTTGGGGACAAACACTTGGGGACAACCTCTGGGGACACCTCCTTGGGGACAAACACTTGGGGACAAACCCTTGGGGACACCCCCTGGGGACACCTCCTTGGGGACAAACACTTGGGGACAACCTCTGGGGACAAACCCTTGGGGACAAACACTTGGGGACACCTCCTTGGGGACACCCCTTGGAGACAAACCCTTGGGGACACCTCCTTGGGGACACCTCCTTGGGGACAAACACTTGGGGACAACCTCTGGGGACACCTCCTTGGGGACAAACACTTGGGGACAACCTCTGGGGACACCTCCTTGGGGACAAACACTTGGGGACAACCCCTGGGGACACCCTCTTGGGGACACCCCCTGGGGACACCCCCTGGGGACACCTCCTTGGGGACGCGGGAGGGGGAGGGGAGGGAGGGTCCTCTGGGGGGATGGGGATGGCCCTGGGGGTCTCGTCTTTTGGGGTCCCTGTGACACTGCATCCCACTGATGTCCCACTCGTGTCCCACTGCTGTCCCCCTCGTGTCCCCACAGTACCACGCATGCCTTTACCCACGGGGTGGTGCTGTCCCTGTCCCTGTCCCACTCGTGTCCCCGTGTCCCTGTGCCACTCCCTCGCGTCCCACTCGTGTCCCACTCGTGTCCCACTGGTCTCCCACTCGTGTCCCCACAGTGCCACGCATGCCTTTACCCACGGGGTGGTGCTGTCCCTGTCCCTGTCCCACTCGTGTCCCCGTGTCCCTGTGCCACTCCCTTGTGTCCCACTTGTGTCTCCATGTCCCTGTGCCACTCCCTTGTGTCCCACTCGTGTCCCACTGGTGTCCCCCTCGTGTCCCATGTCCCTGTGCCACTCCCTCGTGTCCCACTGATGTCCCACTCGTGTCCCACTCGTGTCCCCCTCGTGTCTCTGTCCCACTCGTGTCCCACTCGTGTCCCACTCGTGTCCCCCTCGTGTCCCCATGTCCCTGTGCCACTCCCTCGTGTCCCACTGATGTCCCACTGATGTCCCACTCGTGTCCCCCTCGTGTCCCCATGTCCCTGTGCCACTCCCTCGTGTCCCACTGATGTCCCACTGATGTCCCACTCGTGTCCCCCTCGTGTCCCCATGTCCCTGTGCCACTCCCTCGTGTCCCCCTCGTGTCCCCATGTCCCTGTGCCACTCCCTCGTGTCCCCCTCGTGTCCCCATGTCCCTGTGCCACTCCCTCGTGTCCCACTCGTGTCCCCCTCGTGTCCCCGCAGTGCCACGGATGACTTTAACCACGGGGTGGTGCTCAGTGCCCGGGCTCTGGCTCCCAACGAGCTCTTCCAGGTCCGTTTGGACCGGATGGTGGAGAAGTGGGCGGGGTCCATCGAGATCGGGGTCACCACCCACAGCCCCACCCACCTCCAGCTCCCCTCCACCATGACCAACCTCCGATCAGGTGGGAGACCCCGCACCCCCCCGGCACCCCAACACCTCCCCCCAGCACCCCGACATCCCTGGGGGGTCCCCAATATTCCCTGGGGGGTCCCCGATATTCCCTGGGGGGACCCCGACACCCCTGGGGCACCCCAACATCCCCCAGGGCACCCCGACACCTCCCCCCAGCACCCCGACACCCCTGGGGGGGTCCCCAATATTCCCTGGGGGGTCCCTGACATCACCTGGGGGGTCCCCGATATTCCCTGGGGGGACCCCAATATCCCGGGGGGGACCCTGAGACCCCCCCCGGGGCACCCCAAGATCCCCCGGGGGACCCTGAGACCCCCCCTGGGGCACCCCAACACCTCCCCCCGGCACCCCGACATCCCTGGGGGGTCCCCAATATTCCCTGGGGGGACCCCGAGATCCCTGGGGCACCCTGAGACCCCCCCCGGGGCACCCCAACACCCCTGGGGGGTCCCTGACATCACCTGGGGGGTCCCCGATATCCCTGGGGCACCCTGAGACCCCCCCTGGGGCACCCCGACACCCCTGGGGGGTCCCCAATATTCCCTGGGGCACCCTGAGACCCTCCCCGGGGCACCCCGACACCCCTGGGGCACCCTGAGACCCCCCCAGGGCACCCCGACACCTCCCCCCGGCACCCCAACACCCCTGGGGGGTCCCCAATATTCCCTGGGGGGACCCCGAGATCCCTGGGGCACCCTGAGACCCCCCCCGGGGCACCCCGACACCTCCCCCCAGCACCCCAACATCCCTCAGGGCACCCCAACACCCCTGGGGCACCCTGAGACCCCCCCCGGGGCACCCAACACCACTGGGGGGTACCCAATATTCCCTGGGGGGGACCCCGATATCCCTGGGGCACCCTGAGACCCTCCCCGGGGCACCCCGACACCCCTGGGGCACCCCAACACCCCTGGGGCACCCCGAGACCCCCCCCGGGGCACCCTGACATCCCTCAGGGCACCCCAACACCTCCCCCCGGCACCCCGACACCCCTGGGGGGTCCCCAATATTCCCTGGGGGGTCCCTGATATCCCTGGGGCACCCTGAGACCCCCCCCGGGGCACCCCAAGATCCCCCAGGGCACCCCGACACCTCCCCCCGGCACCCCAACATCCCTGGGGGGTCCCCAATATTCCCTGGGGGGACCCCAAGATCCCCTAGGGCACCCTGAGACCCCCCCCTGGGCACCCCGACACCCCTGGGGGGTCCCTGACATCACCTGGGGGGTCCCCAATATTCCCTGGGGGGACCCTGATATCCCTGGGGCACCCTGAGACTCCCCCTGGGGCACCCCAATACCCCCTGGGGCACCCCGAGATCCCCCAGGGTACCCCGACACCCCTGGGGCACCCTGAGACCCCTGGGGGGTCCCCAATATTCCCTGGGGGGTCCCCAATATTCCCTGGGGGGACCCCGAGATCCCTGGGGCACCCTGAGACCCCCCCCGGGGCACCCCAATACCCCCTGGGGCACCCCGACACCTCCCCGGGGCACCCAACATCCCTGGGGGGTCCCCAATATTCCCTGGGGGGTCCCCAACATCACCTGGGGGTCCCCGATATCCCTGGGGCACCCTGAGACCCCCCCCGGGGCACCCCAAGATCCCCCAGGGCACCCCGACACCCCTGGGGCACCCTGAGACCCCCCCCCCGGGCAGCCCAACACCCCTGGGGGGTTCCCAATATTCCCTGGGGGGACCCCGACACCTCTGGGGCACCCTGAGACCCCCCCGGGGCACCCCAACATCCCTCAGGGCACCCCAACACCTCCCCCCGGCACCCCGACACCCCTGGGGGGTCCCCAATATTCCCTGGGGGGTCCCCGAGATCCCTGGGGCACCCTGAGACCCCCCCCGGGGCACCCCAAGATCCCCCCAGGGCACCCCAACATCCCTGGGAGGACCCCAACACCCCTGGGGCACCCTGAGATCCCTGGGGGGTCCCCAATATCCCTGGGGGGACCCCGAGATCCCTGGGGCACCCTGAGACCCCCCCCGGGGCACCCCAAGATCCCTGGGGGTCCCCAACATCACCTGGGGGGTCTCAGCCCCCCCCAGGTGTCCCCCCCCCCCCTTTCCCAGTGTCCCCCCCCCTTTTCCTGGTTTCCCAGCCCCCCCCATGTGTCCCCCCCCCTTTTCCTGGTGTCCCCCCCCTTTTCCAGGTGTCCCCCCCCTTTCCCTGGTGTCCCCCCCTTTCCCAGTGTCCCCCCCCCTTTCCCTGGTGTCACCCCCCCTTTTCCTTGTGTCCCCCCCCTTTTCCTGGTGTCCCCCCCTTTTCTTCGTGTCCCCCCCCCCTTTTCCTCGTGTCACCCCCCCCCCTTTCCCTGGTGTCCCCCCCCTTTTCCAGGTGTCCCCCCCCCTTTTCCTCATGTCCCCCCCCTTTCCCAGTGTCCCCCCCCTTTTCCTGGTTTCCCAGCCCCCCCCAGGTGCCCCCTTCCCCCCTTTTCCTTGTGTCCCCCCCCCTTTTCCTCGTGACCCCCCCCCTTTCCTGGTGTCCCCCCCCTTTCCCTGGTGTCCCCCCCCTTTTCCTGGTGTCCCCCCCCCTTTTCCTGGTGTCCCCCCCCCTTTCCCTGGTGTCCCCCCCCTTTTCCTCGTGTCCCCCCCCTTTTCCAGGTGTCCCCCCCCTTTCCCTGGTGTCCCCCCCCTTTCCCTGGTGTCACCCCTCCCTTTCCCAGTGTCCCCCCCCTTTTCCTGGTTTCCCAGCCCCCCCCCAGGTGTCCCCCCTCCCTTTCCCTGGTGTCCCCCCCCCTTTCCCTGGTGTCACCCCCCCTTTCCCTTGTGTCCCCCCCCTTTTCCTGGTGTCCCCCCCTTTCCCTGGTGTCACCCCCCTTTTCCTCGTGTCCCCCCCCTTTTCCTGGTGTCCCCCCCCCTTTCCTCATGTCCCCCCCCCTTTTCCAGGTGTCCCCCCCCCCTTTCCCTGGTGTCCCCCCCTTTCCCAGTGTCCCCCCCCTTTTCCTGGTTTCCCAGCCCCCCCCCAGGTGTCCCCCCTCCCTTTTCCTCGTGACCCCCCCCTTTCCCAGGTGCCACCTCCCCCCTTTCCCTGGTGTCCCCCCCCCTTTTCCTCGTGTCCCCCCCCCCCCTTTCCTCGTGTCCCCCCCCTTTTCCCAGTGTCCCCCCCCATTTTCCTGGTTTCCCAGCCCCCCCCAGGTGCCCCCTTCCCCCCTTTTCCTTGTGTCCCCCCCCCGTTTCCCTGGTGTCCCCCCCCTTTTCCTCGTGTCCCCCCCCTTTCCCTGGTGTCCCCCCCCCCTTTTCCTGGTGTCCCCCCCCCATTTTCCTGGTTTCCCAGCCCCCCCCAGGTGCCACCTCCCCCCTTTCCCTGGTGTCCCCTCCCCCTTTCCCTGGTGTCCCCCCCTTTTCCTGGTGTCCCCCCCCCTTTTCCTGGTGTCCCAGCCCCCCCCAGGTGCCACCTCCCCCCTTTCCCTGGTGTCACCCCCCCTTTTCCTGGTTTCCCAGCCCCCCCCCAGGTGTCCCCCCTCCCTTTTCCTCGTGACCCCCCCCTTTCCCTGGTGTCCCCCCCCTTTCCCAGGTGCCACCTCCCCCCTTTTCCTGGTGTCCCCCCCCCCTTTCCCAGTGTCCCCCCCCTTTTCCTGGTTTCCCAGCCCCCCCCAGGTGCCACCTCCCCCCTTTTCCTGGTGTCCCCCCCCTTTTCCCAGTGGCCCCCCCCCTTTTCCCTGGTGCCCCCCCCCTTTCCCTGGTGTCCCCCCCCTTTTCCTCGTGTCCCCCCCCCTTTCCCAGGTGCCACCTCCCCCCTTTTCCTCGTGTCCCCCCCCTTTTCCTGGTGTCACCCCCCCCTTTCCCTGGTGTCACCCCCCCTTTTCCTCGTGTCACCCCCCTTTTCCCGGTGTCCCCCCCCTTTTCCTGGTTTCCCAGCCCCCCCCAGGTGCCACCTCCTCCCCTTTTCCTGGTGTCCCCCCCCTTTCCCTGGTGTCTCCCCCCCCCCTTTCCCTGGTGTCCCCTCCCCCTTTTCCTGGTGTCCCCCCCCTTTCCTGGTTTCCCAGCCCCCCCCAGGTGTCCCCCCTCCCTTTTCCTTGTGTCCCCCCCTTTTCCCAGTGTCCCCCCCCTTTTCCTGGTGCCCCCCCCCTTTTCCTGGTTTCCCAGCCCCCCCCCCAGGTGTCCCCCCCTCCCTTTCCCTGGTGTCCCCCCCCCTTTCCCTGGTGACCCCCCCCTTTTCCTGGTGCCCCAGGCACGTGGATGATGACGGGGAACGGGGTGATGCACAACGGCACCACCGTGCTGGACGAGTACGGCCACAACCTGGACAGGCTCAAGGTGGGGACACAGCCAGGGGACGTCACAACGTGTCCCCAAACGCCCCTGGGGGGCCCCAAGGTGTCCCCAAACACCCCTGGGGGTCCCCAGCCACCCTTGGGTGTCCCCAAGCTGTCCCCAGCCCCTCCAAGATGTCCCCAGGCTGTCCCCATCCACCCCAGACTGTCCCCCATCCCCTCCAAAGTGTCCCCAAGCTGTCCCCAAGCTGTCCCCATCCCCTCCAAAGTGTCCCCAAGCTGTCCCCAAGCTGTCCCCATCCCTTCCAAGGTGTCCCCAGGCTGTCCCCATCCCCTCCAAGATGTCCCCAAGCTGTCCCATCCCCTCCAAAGTGTCCCCAGGCTGTCCCCATCCCCTCCAAGGTGTCCCCAAGCTGTCCCCATCCCCTCCAAGCTGTCCCCAAGCTGTCCCCATCCCCTCCAAAGTGTCCCCAAGCTGTCCCCAGCCACCCCAGACTGTCCCCAAGCTGTCCCATCCCCTCCAAGGTGTCCCCAGGCTGTCCCCAGCCCCTCCAAGATGTCCCCAAGCAGTCCCCATCCACCCCAGACTGTCCCCATCCCTCCAAAGTGTCCCCAAGCTGTCCCCAGCCACCCCAGACTGTCCCCAAGCTGTCCCATCCCCTCCAAGGTGTCCCCAAGCTGTCCCCATCCCCCTCCAAGGTGTCCCAGGCTGTCCCCATCCCTCCAAGGTGTCCCCAAGCTGTCCCCATCCCCTCCAAGGTGTCCCCAAGCTGTCCCCAGCCCCTCCAAAGTGTCCCCAAGCTGTCCCCAAGCTGTCCCCAGCCCCTCCAAAGTGTCCCCAAGCTGTCCCCAAGCTGTCCCCAGCCCTTCCAAAGTGTCCCCAAGCTGTCCCCATCCCCTCCAAGGTGTCCCCAAGCTGTCCCCAGCCACCCCAAGCTGTCCCAGCCCCTCCAAGATGTCCCCAGGCTGTCCCCATCCACCCCAAGCTGTCCCCCAGCCCCTCCAAGATGTCCCCAAGCTGTCCCCAAGCTGTCCCCAGCCCCTCCAAAGTGTCCCCAAGATGTCCCCATCCCCCTCCAAGCTGTCCCCAAGCTGTCCCCATCCCCTCCAAGGTGTCCCCAAGCTGTCCCCAGCCCCTCCAAAGTGTCCCCAAGCTGTCCCCAAGCTGTCCCCATCCCCTCCAAGGTGTCCCCAGGCTGTCCCCATCCCCCTCCAAGGTGTCCCCAAGCTGTCCCCATCCCCTCCAAGCTGTCCCAAGCTGTCCCCAGCCCCTCCAAAGTGTCCCCAAGATGTCCCCATCCCCTCCAAGCTGTCCCCAAGCTGTCCCCATCCACCCCAAGCTGTCCCCAGCCCCTCCAAAGTGTCCCAGGCTGTCCCCCGGGGTGTCCCCAAGCTGTCCTGAGCCAGCTGTCCTGTCCCCTGTCCCCAGGCAGGTGACACCGTGGGGGTTGTGAGGAGGGAGGACGGGACCCTCCACTTTTTTGTCAACGGGGTGGCCCAGGGCCCCGCGGCCTGGAACGTCCCCCCCAACGTCTACGCCGTGGTGGATCTGTATGGACAGCTGCCCAGGCCACCATCGTGGAGGAGGGAGGTGGGGACAATGGGGGACAGCTTGGGGACAGCTTGGGGACAGCAGGGGAAGGGGGTTGGGGACAGCAGGAGATGGGGTCGGGGGTGTTGGGGGCATCTGAGTGGGGTTGGTGGGGGTTGGGGGCATCTGGGTGGGTTGGGGACATCAAGGAGTGGGTTTGAGGGACCTGGGGACATCTGGGTGGGGTTGGGGACATCAAGGAGTGGGTTTGAGGGACCTGGGGACATCTGGGTGGGGTTGGGGACATCTGGGTGGGGTTGGGGACATCAGGGGATGGGGTCGGGGGCGTTGGGGGCATCTGAGTGGGGTTGGGGGGGGTTGGGGGCATCTGGGGATGGGGTTGAGGGACCTGGGGACATCAGGGGATCGGTTTGGGGACATCTGAGTGGGGTTGGGGACATCTGAGTGGGGGTTGGGGACATCAGGGGATGGGGTCGGGGGGGTTGGGGGCATCTGGGTGGGGTTGGGGACATCAAGGAGTGGGTTTGAGGGACCTGGGGACATCTGGGTGGGGTTGGGGACATCAGGGGATGGGGTCAGGGGTGTTGGGGGCATCTGAGTGGGGTTGGGGACATCTGGGGTGGGGTTGGGGACAGCAGGGGAAGGGGGTTGGGGGACACCAGGGAATGGGGTCGGGGGCGTTGGGGGCATCTGAGTGGGGTTGGGGACATCTGAGTGGGGTTGGGGGCAGCAGGGGATGGGGTTGAGGGACCTGGGGACAGCAGGGGATGGGGTTGGGGACATCTGGGTGGGGTTGGGGACATCTGGGAGGGGTTGGGGACATCTGGGAGGGGTTGGGGACATCAAGGAGTGGGTTTGAGGGACCTGGGGACATCTGGGTGGGTTGGGGACATCAAGGAGTGGGTTTGAGGGACCTGGGGACATCTGGGTGCGGTTGGGGACATCAGAGTGGGGTTGGGGACAGCAGGGGATGGGTTGGGGACATCTGGGTGGGGTTGGGGACATCTGAGTGGGGTTGGGGACATCAAGGAGTGGGTTTGAGGGAGCTGGGGACATCAGGGGATGGGTTTGGGGACATCTGAGTGGGGTTGGGGACATCTGAGTGGGGTTGGGGACAGCAGGGGATGGGGTTGGGGACATCTGGGTGGGGTTGGGGACATCTGGGTGGGGCTGGGGGCTTCTGGGTGGGGTTGGAGACACCTGAGTGGGGTTGGGGACATCTGGGTGGGGTGGGGACAGCAGGGGATGGGTTTGGGGACATCAGGGGATGGGTTTGGGGACATCTGAGTGGGGTTGGGGACATCTGAGTGGGGTTGGGGACATCTGAGTGGGGTTGGGGACAGCAGGGGATGGGTTTGGGGACATCTGGGTGGGGTTGGGGACAGCAGAGGATGGGTTTGGGGACATCTGGGTGGGGTTGGGGGCTTCTGGTGGGGTTGGGGACATCTGAGTGGGGTTGGGGACATCTGAGTGGGGTTGGGGACACCTGGGTGGGGTTGGGGACACCAGGGGATGGGGTTGGGGACATCTGGGTGGGGTTGGGGACATCAAGGAGTGGGTTTGAGGGACCTGGGGACATCAGGGGTTGGGTTTGGGGACACCTGAGTGGGGTTGGGGACATCAGGGGATGGGTTTGAGGGACCTGGGGACATCAGGGGATGGGTTTGGGGACATCTGGGTGGGGTTGGGGGCTTCTGGGTGGGGTTGGGGACATCTGAGTGGGGTTGGGGGCATCAGGGGTTGGGTTTGGGGACATCTGAGTGGGGTTGGGGCATCTGAGTGGGGTTGAGGGGGGTTGGGGACATCTGGGTGGGGTTGGGGACATCAGGGGATGGGGTTGGGGACATCTGAGTGGGGTTGGGGGCTTCTGGGGATGGGGTTGGGGACATCTGGGTGGGGTTGGGGGCTTCTGGGTGGGGTTGGGGACATCTGAGTGGGGTTGGGGACATCTGAGTGGGGTTGGGGACATCAGGGGATGGGTTTGGGGACATCAGGGGATGGGTTTGGGGACACCTGAGTGGGGTTGGGGGCTTCTGGGTGGGGTTGGGGGCATCTGAGTGGGGTTGGGGACATCAAGGAGTGGGTTTGAGGGACCTGGGGACATCTGGGTGGGGTTGGAGGCATCAGGGGATGGGGTCGGGGGCGTTGGGGGCATCTGAGTGGGGTTGGGGACATCAGGGGATGGGTTTGGGGACATCTGGGTGGGGTTGGGGGCTTCTGGGTGGGGTTGGGACATCTGAGTGGGGTTGGTGGGGTTTGGGGACATCTGGGTGGGTTTGGGGACATCAGGGGATGGGTTTGAGGGACCTGGGGACAGCAGGGGTTGGGTTTGGGGACATCTGAGTGGGGTGGGGACAGCAGGGGATGGGGTTGAGGGACCTGGGGACAGCAGGGCATGGGTTAGGGGACATCTGAGTGGGGTTGGGGGCTTCTGGGTGGGGTTGGGGACATCTGAGTGGGGTTGGGGGACATCTGGGTGGGGTTGGGGACATCTGAGTGGGGTTTGGGGACATCTGGGTGGGGTTGGGGGCATCAGGGGTTGGGTTTGGGGACATCAGGGGATGGGTTTGGGGACATCTGAGTGGGGTTGGGGACATCTGGGTGGGGTTGGGGACATCTGGGGATGGGGTTGGGGACATCAGGGATGGGTTTGGGGACATCTGGGTGGGTTTGGGGACATCTGGGTGGGGTTGGGGACATCTGGGTGGGGTTGGGGACATCTGGGGATGGGTTTGGGGACATCAGGGGATGGGTTTGAGGGACCTGGGGACATCAGGGGATGGGTTTGGGGACATCTGGGTGGGGTTGGGGGCTTCTGGGTGGGTTTGGGGGCTTCTGGGTGGGGCTGGGGACACCTGGGTGGGTTTGGGGACATCAGGGGTTGGGTTTGGGGACATCTGAGTGGGGTTGGGGGCTTCTGGGTGGGGTTGGGGACATCTGAGTGGGGTTGGGGACATCAAGGAGTGGGTTTGAGGGACCTGGGGACATCAGGGGATGGGGTTGGGGACATCTGGGTGGGTTTGGGGACATCTGAGTGGGGTTGGGGACATCTGGGCAGGTTCAGTGGGGGTTGGGGACACCTGAGTGGGGTTGGGGACATCTGGGTGGGGTGGGGACAGCAGGGGATGGGTTTGGGGACATCTGAGTGGGGTTGGGGACATCTGAGTGGGTTTGGGGACACCTGAGTGGGGTTGGGGACATCTGGGCGGGTTCAGTGGGGGTTGGGGACCACCTGGGTGGGGTTGGGGACATCAGGGGTCAGGTTTAGGGTGTCTCAGGGGTGACCCTAACCTTGTCCCCCCCCTTCCCAGAGGTGACCCCGTCCTTGGTGGGTGACATCTCGGAGGGGGAGAGCCCGGGGAGCCCCGAGAGCCCCTCGCTGGGGGGAGGGGGCGGTGGCTCCTCCGGTGACCTCCGGTTCCATCGGCTCCACGGGGCCAACGCTCTGATCACCAACAGGGGGGAGGACAGCTCTGCGCCAGAACTGCCGCTCCGAGTTCAACGACGCCATCGTCATCTCCAACCGGTCAGAACGGCCCCAAAAACCCCGCTTCTGACCCCAAAAACGGAGTCCCCGCCCCCAAAAACCCCACCCGCACCTCCAGAACCCAACCGGGGTCCCCAAGTGTCCCCAAAGCCATCCCCAGGTCCCTAAACTCCATTTAGAAGTTCAACGACGCCATCGTCATCTCCAACCGGTCAGAACGGCCCCAAAAACCCTGCTTCTGACCCCAAAAACGGAGTCCCCGCCCCCAAAAACCCCACCCGCACCTCCAGAACCCAACCGGGGTCCCCAAGTGTCCCCAGAGCCATCCCCAGGTCCCCAAACGCCATTTAGAAGTTCAGCGATGCCATCGTCATCTCCATCCGGTCAAAGGGACCCCAAAAACCTCAGTTTTGACCCCAAAAATGAATCCCCACCCCAAAAACCCCACCCGCACCTCCAGAACCCAACCGGGGTCCCCAAGTGTCCCCAGAGCCACCCCCAGGTCCCCAAACGCCATCTGGGACTTCCATGATGCCATCGTCATCTCCAACTGGTCAGAACGACCCAAAAAACCTCAATTTTGACCCAAAAATGTCACCCCCACCCCCAAAAACCCCACCCGCACCTCCAGAACCCAACCGGGGGTCCCCAAGTGTCCCCAAAGCCATCCCCAGGTCCCCAAACGCCATTTAGAAGTTCAACGATGCCATCGTCATCTCCAACCGGTCAAAGGGACCCCAAAACCTCAGATTTGACCCTAAAAATGTCAATTCTGACCCCAAAAATGGAATCCCCGCCCCAAAAACCCACCCGCACCTCCAGAACCCAACCGGGGTCCCCAAGTGTCCCCCAAAGCCACCCCCAGGTCCCCAAACTCCATCTATGGCTTCCATGATGCCATCATCATCTCTGATGGGTCATGAGAACCCCAAAACCATCAATTTTGACCCAAAAATGTCAATTCTGACCCCAAAAATGGAATCCCCACCCCAAAAACCCCACCCCCACCTCCAGAACCCAACCGGGGTCCCCAAGTGTCCCCAAAGCCACCCCCGGGTCCCAAACTCCATCTGGGACTTTCATGATGCCATCGTCATCTCCAACCGGTCAAAGGGACCCAAAAACCTCAATTTTGACCCCAAAAATGTCACTTTCATCCCAAAAACCCCACCCGCACCTCCACAACCCAACCGGGGTCCCCAAGTGTCCCCAAAGCCACCCCCAGGTCACCAACTCCACCTAGGACTTCCATGACATCATTGTCATCTCCACCGGTCAAAGGGACCCCAAAAACCTCAGTTCTGACCCTAAAAATGTCAATTCTGACCCCAAAAATGGAGTCCCCACCCCCAAAAACCCCACCCTGACCTCCAGAACCCAACCGGGGTCCCCAAGTGTCCCCAAAGTTATCCCTGGGTCCCCAAACTCCATCTGGGACTTCCATGATGCCATCGTCATCTCCAACCAGTCAAAGGACCCCAAAAACCTCAGTTCTGACCCTAAAAATGTCAATTCTGACCCAAAAACGGAGTCCCCACCCCCAAAAACCCCACCCACACCTCCAGAACCCAACCGGGGTCCCCAAGTGTCCCCCAAGCCACCCCCGGGTCCCCAAACTCCATCTAGGACTTCCATGATGCCATTGTCACCTCTAATGGGTCATGAGGACCCCAAAAACCTCAGTTTTGACCCCTAAAAATGTCAATTCTGACCCCAAAATGGAATCCCCGCCCCCAAAAACCCCACCCGCACCTCCAGAACCCAACCGGGGTCCCCAAGTGTCCCCAGAGCCACCCCCAGGTCACCAAACTCCACCTAGGACTTCCATGACATCATCGTCATCTCTAATGGGTCATGAGGACCCCAAAACCATCAATTTTGACCCCAAAAATGTCAATTCTGACCCCAAAAATGGAATCCCCGCCCCCAAAAACCCCACCCGCACCTCCAGAACCCAACCGGGGTCCCCAAGTGTCCCCAAAGCCACCCCCGGGACCCCAAACTCCACCTAGGACTTCCATGATGCCATCGTCATCTCCAACTGGTCAGAACGGCCCCAAAAACCCCGCTTCTGACCCCAAAAACGGAGTCCCCCGCCCCAAAAACCCCACCCGCACCTCCAGAACCCAACCGGGGTCCCCAAGTGTCCCCAAAGCCACCCCCAGGTCCCCAAATGCCACCGAGAACCTCAACGCCGCCACCGTCACCTTCAACCAGTCCAAACGACCCCAAAAACCTCACTTCTCACCCCAAAAACATCACCTCCCACCCCAAAAACCTCAGTTCTGACCCCAAAAATATCACTTCCACCCCAAAAAACCCAACCAGGGTCCCCAAGTGTCCCCAAAGCCACCCCCAGGTCCCCAAATGCCACCGAGAACCTCAACGCCGCCATCTCCGACCGCTCAGAACGGCCCCGAAAACCTCACTTCTCACCCCAAAAACGTCACCTCCCACCCCAAAATCCTCACTTCTCACCCCAAAACTGTCCCCTCCACCCCAAAAAATGTCACTTCCACCCCAAAAAACCCAACCAGGGTCCCCAAGTGTCCCCAAAGCCACCCCCAGGTCCCCAAATGCCACCGAGAACCTCAACGCCGCCATCTCCGACCGCTCAGAGCGGCCCCGAAAACCTCACTTCTCACCCCAAAAACGTCACCTCCCACCCCAAAAACCTCACTTCTCACCCCAAAACTGTCCCCTCCACACCCAAAACTGTCCCCTCCACCCCAAAAAACCCAACCAGGGTCCCCAAGTGTCCCCAAAGCCACCCCAGGTCCCCAAATGCCACCGAGAACCTCAACGCCGCCATCTCCGACCGCTCAGAACGGCCCCAAAAACCTCACTTCTCACCCCAAAAACGTCACCTCCCGCCCAAAAACCTCAGTTCTGACCCCAAAGCTCTCCCCTCCACCCCAAAAAATGTCACTTTCACCCCAAAAAACCCAACCAGGGTCCCCGAGTGTCCCCAAAGCCACCCCCAGGTCCCCAAATGCCACCGAGAACCTCAACGCCGCCATCTCCGACCGCTCAGAACGGCCCCAAAAACCTCACTTCTCACCCCAAAAACGTCACCTCCCACCCCAAAATCCTCACTTCTCACCCCAAAACTGTCCCCTCCACCCCCAAAACTGTCCCCTCCACCCCAAAAAACCCAACCAGGGTCCCCAAGTGTCCCCAAAGCCACCCCCAGGTCCCCAAATGCCCTCGAGAACCTCAACGCCGCCATCATCCGACCGCTCAGAACGGCCCCGAAAACCTCACTTCTCACCCCAAAAACGTCACCTCCCACCCCAAAAACCGCAGTTCTGACCCCAAAACTCTCCCCTCCACCCCAAAAATGTCCCCTCCACCCCAAAAACCCAACCAGGGTCCCCAAGTGTCCCCAAAGCCACCCCCAGGTCCCCAAATGCCACCGAGAACCTCGACGCCGCCATCTCCGACCGCTCAGAACGGCCCCGAAAACCTCACTTCTCACCCCAAAAACCTCACCTCCCACCCCAAAAACCTCAATTCTGACCCCAAAGCTCTCCCCTCCACCCCAAAAAATGTCACTTCCACCCCCAAAACCCAGCCGGGGTCCCCAAGTGTCCCCAAAGCCACCCCCAGGTCCCCAAATGCCACCGAGAACCTCAACGCCGCCATCTCTGACCGCTCAGAACGGCCCCGAAAACCTCACTTCTCACCCCAAAAATGTCACCTCCCACCCCAAGACTGTCCCCTCCCCCCCCCAAAACTGTCCCCATCCTGTCCCCTCCTGTCCCCTCCCCCCCAGGGACTGTCCCCTCCGTGTCCCCCCCAGGGCTCTGCGGGACGGGGAACTCTTCGAGATCGTCATCCAGAAGATGGTCGATCGCTGGTCGGGCTCCATCGAGGCGGGTGAGAGGGGACAGGAGGGGACAGGAGGGGACAGGAGGGGACAGGAGGGGACATCGGGACCCCTGGCCCCCCCCCCGCTGGCTCCCTGTCCCTTGTCACCCCCCGTGTCCCCTCAGGTGTCACCGCCATCCGCCCGAGGACCTGGAGTTCCCCAACACCATGACGGACATCGACTACGACACCTGGATGCTGAGGTGAGGGGACACCTTGGGGACACTTGGGGACAACTTGGGGACAACTTGGGGACATCCTGGAGACACCTTGGGACACTTTGGGACACCTTGGGACACTTTGGGACACCTTGGGGACACTTTGGGGCATCCTGGGGACACTTTGGGGACACCCTGGGACACTTGGGGACATCTTGGGGACACTTTGGGGACACCTGGGGGACACCTTGGGACACTTTGGGACACTTTGGGGCATCCTGGGACACTTGGGGACAGTCTTGGGGACACTTTGGGGGACACCTTGGGACACTTTGGGACACCTTGGGACACCTTGGGACACTTTGGGACACTTTGGGGCATCCTGGGGACACTTTGGGACACCCTGGGACACTTGGGACATCTTGGGGACACTTTGGGACACCTTGGGGGCACTTGGGGACACCTTGGGACACTTTGGGACACCCTGGGGACACTTTGGGGCACCTTGGATGTCCCCTGCTGTCCCTGATGTCCCCCGTGTCCCCTGATGTCCCCACATCCCTGGATGTCCCCCGTGTCCCTGCTGTCCTGAGTGTCCCCTGGTGCCCCCGTGTCCCCCGTGTCCCCTGTGTCCCCTGCTGTCCCCTGGCTGTCCCTGCTGTCCCCATGTCCCCTGATGTCCCCACTGTCCCTGCTGTCCCTGTGTCCCCTGATGTCCCCGTGTCCCCATCTCCCCACACTGTCCCTGTGTCCCCAATGTCCCTGATGTCCCCTGGCTGTCCCTGATGTCCCTGCTGTCCCCATGTCCCCACTGTCCCTGCTGTCCCCATGTCCCCTGACATCCCCACATCCCTGGATGTCCCCATGTCCCCCGTGTCCCCTGCTGTCCCCATGTCCCCTGCTGTCCCCATGTCCCTGCTGTCCCTGTGTCCCCTGATGTCCCCGTGTCCCCATCTCCCCACACTGTCCCTGTGTCCCCAATGTCCCTGAGTCCCCAGTGTCCCCCACTGTCCCTGCTGTCCCTGTGTCCCCTGACATCCCCACATCCCTGGATGTCCCCATGTCCCCTGTGTCCCCTGCTGTCCCCTGCTGTCCCCGCACTGTCCCCTGGCTGTCCCCTGCTGTCCCCGTGTCCCCTGGCTGTCCCTGATGTCCCCTGCTGTCCCTGCTGTCCCCTGCTGTCCCCATGTCCCCTGACATCCCCACATCCCTGGCTGTCCCTGCTGTCCCTGCTGTCCCCTGCTGTCCCCCACTGTCCCCTGCTGTCCCTGTGTCCCCTGACATCCCCACATCCCTGGATGTCCCTGCTGTCCCCTGCTGTCCCCTGAGCCCCCTGCTGTCCCCCACTGTCCCCCACTGTCCCCCGATGCCCCTGGATGTCCCCTGCTGTCCCCTGAGCCCTCTGCTGTCCCTGCTGTCCCCATGTCCCCGCTGTCCCTGTGTCCCAGTGTCCCCCACTGTCCCTGCTGTCCCCATGTCCCTCCTGTCCCCATGTCCCCTGACATCCCCACATCCCTGGATGTCCCCATGTCCCCTGGCTGTCCCTCCTGTCCCTGCTGTCCCCATGTCCCTTGATGTCCCCACTGTCCCCCACTGTCCCCCTCTGTCCCTGGCTGTCCCCTGGCTGTCCCTGATGTCCCCATGTCCCCTGCTGTCCCCATGTCCCCCGTGTCCCCTGCTGTCCCCATGTCCCCTGCTGTCCCCATGTCCCCTGACATCCCCACATCCCTGATGTCCCCATGTCCCCCATGTCCCCTGCTGTCCCCATGTCCCCTGACATCCCCGGCTGTCCCTGCTGTCCCCCGCTGTCCCCTGCTGTCCCCTGCTGTCCCCCACTGTCCCCTGGATGTCCCCTGATGTCCCCATGTCCCCTGCTGTCCCCGGATGTCCCCGTGTCCCCATCTCCCCACACTGTCCCTGTGTCCCCGCTGTCCCCATGTCCCCTGACATCCCCATGTCCCCCGATGCCCCTGGATGTCCCCTGCTGTCCCCATGTCCCCCGCTGTCCCCTGCTGTCCCTGATGTCCCTGATGTCCTCGCTGTCCCCGTGTCCCCTGACATCCCCACATCCCTGGATGTCCCCGCTGTCCCTGCTGTCCCTGCTGTCCCCCACTGTCCCCTGCTGTCCCCATGTCCCCTGCTGTCCCTGCTGTCCCCTGCTGTCCCCTCTGTCCCCTCTGTCCCCTGCTGTCCCCTGCTGTCCCTGCTGTCCCCTCTGTCCCCTGCTGTCCCCTGCTGTCCCCTGCTGTCCCTGCTGTCCCTGCTGTCCCTGTGTCCCCTGATGTCCCCTTGTCCCCATCTCCCCACACTGTCCCTGTGTCCCCAATGTCCCTGATGTCCCCCACTGTCCCCCACTGTCCCCTGCTGTCCCTGTGTCCCCCACTGTCCCTGCTGTCCCCGCTGTCCCTGCTGTCCCCGCTGTCCCCTGCTGTCCCCATGTCCCCTGGATGTCCCCTGGCTGTCCCTGCTGTCCCTGCTGTCCCCCACTGTCCCTGCTGTCCCCTGCTGTCCCTGCTGTCCCCATGTCCCCTGACATCCCCACATCCCTGGATGTCCCTGCTGTCCCCTGCTGTCCCCCGCTGTCCCCTGAGCCCCCTGCTGTCCCCCACTGTCCCCCACTGTCCCCCGATGCCCCTGGCTGTCCCCTGCTGTCCCCTGATGTCCCCATGTCCCCGCAGTGGCACTGCCATCATGCAGGACGGGAACACGATGAGGAACAACTACGGGTGTGACCTGGACTCGCTGGGCACGGGGTCCCGGATCGGGATGATGAGGACGGCTCGGGGGGACCTGCGCTACTTCATCAACGGCACCGACCAGGGGGTGGCCTGCTCGGGGCTGCCACCAGGTCTGGGGACACCTGGGGACACCTGGGGACACCTGGGGACACGTGGGGAGATGTGGGGATACCTGGGGAGACGTGGGGACACATGGGGACATCAGGGGGATATGTGGGGACATCACAGGGTGGCCTGCTCGGGGCTGCCACCAGGTCTGGGGACACCTGGGGACGTCTGGGGACATGTGGGGACACCTAGGGACACGTGGGGACATGAGGGGGACAGGCACAGACCAGGTCTGGGGACATCTGGGGACACCTGGGGACACCTGGGGACACGTGGGACATGTGGGGACATCAGGGGGACATGAGGGGGACAGACACAGACCAGGTCTGGGGACACCTGGGGACGTCTGGGGACACCTGGGGACACCTGGGGATACCTGGGGACACATGGGGACAGCTGGGGATACCTGGGGATACTGGGGGCACGTGGGGACACGTGGGGATGCGTGGGGAGACGTGGGGACAGATGGGGACAGATGGGGACACATGGGGACATCACAGAGTGGCCTGCTCGGGGCTGCCACCAGGTCTGGGGACACCTGGGGACACCTGGGGACACCTGGGGATACCTGGGAGACCTGGGGATACCTGGGGGCACGTGGGGAGACGTGGGGACATCACGGAGTGGCCTGCTCGGGGCTGCCACCAGGTCTGGGGACATCTGGGGACATGTGGGGACACGTGGGGATGCGTGGGGAGATGTGGGAACACATGGGGACATCACGGAGTGGCCTGCTCGGGCTGCCACCAGGTCTGGGGACACCTGGGACACCTGAGGACACCTGGGATACCTGGGACACCTGGGGACATGTGGGGAGACGTGGGGAGACGTGGGGAGACGTGGGGACACGTGGGGACATGTGGGGACATGATGGAGTGGCCTGCTCGGGGCTGCCACCAGGTCTGGGGACACCTGGGGACACGTGGGGACACCTAGGGACACGTGGGGAGACGTGGGGACACATGGGGACACATGGGGAGACGTGGGGAGACGTGGGGACATCACGGAGTGGCCTGCTCGGGGCTGCCACCAGGTCTGGGGACACCTGGGGACGTCTGGGGACATCTGGGGATGCGTGGGGACACGTGGGGACATGTGGGGACATCACAGAGTGGCCTGCTCGGGGCTGCCAACCAGGTCTGGGGACATGGGGACACATGGGGACACATGGGGACATCACGGAGTGGCCTGCTCGGGGCTGCCACCAGGTCTGGGGACATCTGGGGACACGTGGGGATACCTAGGGACACGTGGGGAGACGTGGGGACACGTGGGGACAGATGGGGACATCACGGAGTGGCCTGCTCGGGGCTGCCACCAAGTCTGGGGACACCTGGGGACACCTGGGGACACCTGGGGATACCTGGGGACACGTGGGGACACATGGGGAGACGTGGGACATGTGGGGACATCTGGGGACACGTGGGGATACCTAGGGACACGTGGGACATGTGGGGACATGAGGGGGACATGAGGGGGACAGGCACAGACCAGGGGGTGGCCTGCTCGGGGCTGCCACCAGGTCTGGGGACACCTGGGGACACCTGGGGACATGTGGGGACACGTGGGGACATGTGGGGATACCTGGGGATGTGTGGGGAGACGTGGGGACACATGGGGACATCAGGGGGATATGTGGGGACATCACAGGGTGGCCTGCTCGGGGCTGCCACCAGGTCTGGGGACACCTGGGGACGCGTGGGGACACCTGGGGAGACCT
This sequence comes from Heliangelus exortis, assembly GCF_036169615.1. Lineage (NCBI taxonomy): Eukaryota > Metazoa > Chordata > Aves > Apodiformes > Trochilidae > Heliangelus > Heliangelus exortis. The sequence goes on along the minus strand of NW_027285934.1, from coordinate 788 downwards.
GGGGACACGTGGGGACACGTGGGGAGATGTGGAGAGACGTGGGGACAGATGGGGACACGTGGGGACATCACGGGGTGGCCTGCTCGGGGCTGCCACCAGGTCTGGGGACACCTGGGGACACCTGAGGACACCTGGGGATACCTGGGGACACCTGGGGATACCTGGGGACACCTGGGGACATGTGGGGAGACGTGGGGAGACGTGGGGAGACGTGGGGACACGTGGGGACATGTGGGGACATGACGGAGTGGCCTGCTCGGGGCTGCCGCCAGGTCTGGGGACACCTGGGGACACCTGGGGACACGTGGGGACACGTGGGGACACGTGGGGACACCTGGGGAGACCTGGGGACATGTGGGGAGACGTGGGGACAGATGGGGACACATGGGGACATCAGGGGAGCTGTGGAGACATCACGGAGTGGCCTGCTCGGGGCTGCCACCAGGTCTGGGGACACCTGGGGACATGTGGGGACACGTGGGGACATGTGGGGATACCTGGGGATGCGTGGAGAGACGTGGGGACACGTGGGACATGTGGGGACATGAGGGGGACATGAGGGGGACAGGCACAGACCAGGGAGTGGCCTGCTCGGGGCTGCCACCAGGTCTGGGGACACCTGGGGACACCTGGGGATGCATGGAGAGACGTGGGGAGACGTGGGGACACGTGGGGACATCACAGAGTGGCCTGCTCGGGGCTGCCACCAGGTCTGGGGACACCTGGGGACACGTGGGGATACCTGGGGAGACGTGGGGAGACATGGGGACAGATGGGGACACGTGGGA
>NW_027285933.1:0-32803 GCF_036169615.1 Heliangelus exortis | reverse complement strand
TAAAAACCATCAGCACCCCAAAAAACCATGAGCACCCCCCAAAAAACCATGAGCAATCTTCTAAAAAAACATGAGCACCCCCGAAAAAACCATGAGCACCCCAAAAAAACCATCAGCACCCCCCAAAAACCATGAGCACCCCAAAAAAAACCATCAGCACCCCCCAAAAACCATGAGCACCCCCCAAAAAAACATGAACACCCCCCAAAAAACCATGAGCAATCCTCTAAAAAATCATGAGCACCCCCCAAAAACCATCAGCACCCAAAAAAAAACCATCAGCACCCCCAAAAAACCACGAGCAATCCTCTAAAGAACCATCAGCACCCCCAAAAAAAACCATCAGCAACCCCAAAAAACCATCAGCACCCCCTAAAAAACCATGAGCACCCCAAAAAAACCATCAGCACCCCCCAAAAAACCCCATGAGCATCCAGCAGTCCAGGAGACAAAGGAACTTGGCTTCTTCAGGTCACCACCTCCGTCCTCCTCCTGGTTCCCAGGTCTTGGGGCCATGGCGGTCACCGGCGGTAGGACCGGAAGAGGTGGGAGGGGGTGGGTAATGGCTGCCGGGTGTCCTCACCCTCTTCCTCCTCTCCTCTCTCCCTTGCAGGACAGCAGAAACATCTTGAGCAGGTTGGTGGCACCTTTCACCGTGCTGGTGACCCGGGTCTTCTCCTCAAGCCCCACTTCCGGCCTCCGGGTGAGCAGAAGAGTTTTTCCCTTTCTTTCCAGGCTTGAGGAGGAAGGTGACCGGAAGCCACCAGAGGTGCTGCCTGAGGTGGGGGAAGAGCCCAGAGGTCTCCTCCAGAAGGAGGCGTTGATGAAATTTCAAGGTGTGGAGAAAATGGTTTGGTTGGGGGTGGCTTTGGGGCCTCCAACACCTCCAGGTCCCTTCTTGTGCTGGGCACCCAAAAATGGTCCCAGTTGGGTCTCACCAGTGGGTGCCAATCCCTTCCCTTCCACCTTCTCAACAGCTCCTCCCCCCAGCTCCTTTCTCCTGGGGATTTTCCTCTATCCCTTCTGCTTTGTGGCCTACTTGAACCTCAGGAAGTCTCCGCCATTTTCTCCTCTTGCTCGTAGGCCCCAAACCAGGCCCCGGGTTGCAACACCTCAAGCTGGGGGTGGGTGGGTGGGGGTTTGGGGCCTCCAACACCTCTGGGTCCCTTCTTGTGCTGGGCACCCAAAAATGGTCCCAGTTGGGTCCCACCAGAGGGGGCCAATCCCTTCCCTTCCACCTTCTCAACCCCCAGCTCCTTTCTCCTGGGCGTTTTCCTCCATCCCTTCTGCTTTGCGGCCTACTTGAACCTCAGGAAGTCTCCGCCATTTTCTCCTCTTGCTCGTAGGCCCCAAACCAGGCCCTGGGTGAAACACCTCAAGCTGGGGGTGGGTGGGTGGGGGTTGTGGGGCCTCCAACACCTCTGGGTCCCTTCTTGTGCTGGGCACCCAAAAATGGTCCCAGTTGGGTCCCACCAGAGGGGGCCAATCCCTTCCCTTCCACCTCCTCAACCCCCAGCTCCTTTCTCCTGGGCGTTTTCCTCCATCCCTTCTGCTTTGCGGCCTACTTGAACCTCAGGAAGTCTCCGCCATTTTCTCCTCTTGCTCGTAGGCCCCAAACCAGGCCCCGGGTGCAACACCTCAAGCTGGGGGTGGGCGGGTGGGGGTTTTGGGGCCTCCAACACTTCCAGGTCCCTTCTTGTGCTGGGCACCCAAAAATGGTCCCAGTTGGGTCTCCCCAGAGGGGGCCAATCCCTTCCTTCCACCTCCTCAACCACCCCACCCCCCCAGGCATTTGTCCTCCATCCCTTCTCTCTTTGTGGTTGCCCTTGGCCTACTCAGGAGGTCTCCGCCATTTTCTCCTCTTGCTCGTAGGCCCCAAACCAGGCCCTGGGTGCAACACCTCAAGCTGGGGGTGGGTGGGTAGGTGGGGAACCACGACCCCAACGTCCTCCATGACCTCACTGGACCTGTGACCCTCATCTTCTCTCTGCCCCCAGTGAGTTTGACCCTGGATCCAGAGACAGCTCACCCCAGGCTGGGCCTCTCAGAAGACGGGAAACGGGTGAGGTGGGAAGAGTGCTCCACCAACACCTCGCGCCCAGCCCCAAACGTTTCGACTCCTCCCGTTGCATCTTGGGCCTCCAGGGCTTCCTGGGAGGGAGACACTACTGGGAGGTGGAGGTGGCCAACGGGGAGGCCTGGGCCGTGGGGGTGGCCAAGGAGTCGGTGAGAGGAAAGGGCGGCTCCGCGTCAACCCCGCGGCGGGGATCTGGGCCGTGGGGCAGTGTGGGGATCAGTACCACGCCCTGACCTCTCCCACCGTCCCCGTTTCCTTCACTTCTGACCCCAAAGTGGTGGGGGTTTACTTGGACTACGAGGCGGGGCTCGTGGCCTTCTTCGACGCCGGGAACCCGGAGCCCATCTTCACGTTCCCGCCAACCTCCTTTGGGGGGGAGAAAATCCTCCCCCTGCTCTGCCTGGGGAGGGGCTGCCAGCTCACCCTCTCCCATTGACCCCACCCTTGACCCCACCCTTGGCCCCACCCTTGACCCCACCCTTGGCCCCACCCTTGGGCCCACCCTTGACCCCACCCTTAGCCCCAACCTTGACCACACCTTACCCCAACCTTGGGGCCACCTTTGACCTCACCCTTGACCCCACTCTTGACCCCAACCTTGGGACCACCCTTGACCCCAACATTGGGCCCCACCCTTGACCCCACCCTTGACCCCACCCTTACCCCACCCTTGGCCCCACCCTTGACCCCAATGTTGACCCCACCCTTAGCCCCAACCTTGGGCCCACCCTTGACCCCACCCTTGGGCCCACCCTTGGGGCCCAACCTTACCCCAACCTTGGGCCCACCCTAAGCCCCACCCTTGGCCTCACCCTTGACCCCAACGTTGACTCCACCCTTAGCCCCACCCTTGACCCCACCCTTAGCCCCACCTTGACCCCATCCTTGACCCCCACCCTTACCCCAACCTTGACCCCACCCTTGGGACCACCCTTGACCCCACCCTTACCCCACCCTTACCCCAACCTTGACCCCACCCTTGACCCCACCCTAAGGCCCCACCCTTGGCCCCACCCAACCAGGGAACAACTTCCCCCCCCCGGTGGCTTTGAGGAGCAAAAGGGCAAATTTGGGGCTTATTCAAAAATATTTGAGTTTGGTTGTTCCTGGTTTGGGTTTTTTGGTTTTAGGGGGGGGGTTGGTTATTTGGTTTCTTTGGGTTGTTAAAAAAAAACCAAAACCCAAATGATTATTTCTGGGGAGAGGTTGGAATTTCGGGTGATTCTGGAAGAGATGTGATTGGTTATATTATTCTGGGTTATTAAATTTCTTATTTTCGGTCATTATTGGGTTTATTTTGTGTTCCTAGAGTCGTTATTTTTGGTTATTATTTTAACACTGAATTCCAATAAAATTTGGGGTGGTGCTGGGTGACACTCTAAGTTATTATTTTGGGTTAAATTTATTATTTTGGGAGATTTTTTAAAATTATTTTGGGTTTTTTTTATTTATTATTATTTATTATTTATTATTATTTATTATTTTTTAATATATTATTTATTTATTTATTTATTTATTATTTACTATTTAAGATGTATTCTATTATTTATTTATTTATGATCATTACTTAAAATTTATTCTATTTTCTACTTATTTATTAATTTATTATTATTTAGTATTTATTCTATTATTTTTTATTTATTTTATATTATTATTTATTATCATTTATCATTTATTATTATTTATTATTTATTTATTATTTGTTATTTGTTATTTATTATTAGTTATTTGTTATTTATTATTTATTTTTCATTACTTATTTTATTATTTATTATTTTTCTTTTTAATTTTTTATTTATTTTTATATTATTTATTTTATTATTTATTTACTATTTAATATTTATTCTATTATTTATTTATTATTATTTAGTATTTATATTTATTATTTATTTTTTTATTTATTATTTATATTTATTATTTATTATATTTATATAATAATTATTAATAAATAAATAAATACTAATAAATATAAATAATATAAATATAAATAATATAAATAATTATAATTATTATAATATAAATAATATAAATAATAATATAAATATAAATAAATATTTATAATATTTATTATTTATTATTTATATATCATTTATTTATTTATTTTAAAATTTATTTTCTAATATATTATTATTATTCATTATTATTTATTTTTATTATTTATTAACTTTTATTTATTAACATTTCTTATTTATTAATTATGATTTATTTGTATTTTTTCCTAGCTTTATTATTTCTTCTTACTCATTTTTCAGCACTTGAAACATTTATTTGGGTTCTCAAATTTATTCCATTTGGAGGCCCTTAAAAAAAAAAAAAAATCGATTCTTTGGGGCTATTTTTAAGAAGAATAAAAAAAAACCCCAAAATAACAAAAAACTAATTAAAAAAAAAAAAAAAATTCCCTGGGAGTCTCAGCACCCGCGTAACTTAAGTTCCGCGGGTTCCCTGGTGGTCTAGTGGTCAGGATTCGGCGCTCTCACCGCCGCGGCCCGGGTTCGATTCCCGGTCAGGGAAAATTTTATTTTTTTTTTTTTTTTTTTTCCTCCCCAATTCCGCGGCCGCGTTGTTCCGAGAGCCGGGGAGGATTTCGGTTCAATTTCGAAAAATTATTTATTTATTATCTCGTATTGAATATTTATTATTTAGTGGACGCCGTTTAGTATTTATATTTTTATATAAATACAATTATTTTTATTTTTCTTATTTTTGTTATTTTTAGAATATATGTAAAATTTAGATTTTATATATTTTTCTATTTATATTTTTCTATGTATATATTTATATATATTTTTTATCTTTATATATATTTTTGTATTTATATTTTTATATTTATATATATTTTTTATATTTATATTTTTATATTTATATATAATTTTTTATATTTTATATTTATATATTTTTATATTTATATTTTTACATTTATATATATTTATATTTTTATATTTATATGTATTTATATATATTTTATATTTATATATATTTTATTTATATTTTATATTTATATTAATATTTATATTTATATTTTATATTTATATATATTTATATATTTTATAATTATATATTTTTATATTTATATTTTTATATTTATATGTATTTATATTTATATTTATATATAATTTATAATTATATATTTTTATATATTTATATTTATATTTTATATTTATATATATTTCTATATATTTTTATATATTTTTATATTTATATATATTTTTATATTTATATTTTTATATTTATATATAAAATTTATATTTTCATATTATTTATATTTTTATATTATTTATATTTTAATATTATTTGTATTTTTATATTATTTATATTATCTTATATATATAATATATATTAAATTATAATATATATTAAATTATAATATATATTAAATATTATTAATTTTATTTAATTTAGTGGGTTTTAATCGCTATTTTCCCTTATCAAATCTTTGTTTTTATTACTTAATATTTTAATATTGTCTAAATGGAAAAAAAAAATTAAAAATTAAAAAAAAAAAAAGTTTAAAAAGGGACCAAAAAAAAAAAAAAAATCAGAAAGCCTGAAAATAACCAAAAAAAAAAAAAAAATCGAGGTGTTTCTGCCCGGTTTCGAACCGGGGACCTTTCGCGTGTGAGGCGAACGTGATAACCACTACACTACAGAAACGCTTCCTGTGCGGTTCTTCCGCGCCGCCTGCGCGGTACCTGCGCTCCCCGCTCCTCCCCTCCTCGGCTCCATCCCCGTCCCCCGTGGGGCTGCCTCCAAAACTCACCCGATTTCCTGCAAAAAACGTCAAAAAACGGTCAAAAAACAAAAAAAAAAAAAAAGAGAGGAATTTATTGAAAATTAAGAATTTTTGGGGGGACAAAAAATTCGGTCACAGAGCCCAGAATTCGGTCAAAAAAATCCAAGAATTTGGTTAAAAAAAAGAAAAAAAGTTGAATTTGGTTGAAATAATGCCCTGAATTCCTTAAAAAAAAAAAAAATTTGGAAAAAAATAATTCGGAGTTCTGTTAAAAAAAGAAAACAAACCAAAAAAAAAAAAAAAAAACAAAAAACGATTAAATTGGTTAAAAAACCATCGAATTCGGTAAAAAAAAACTGGAATGTTTTCATTCCATTCAAAAAAAAATATAAATTAAAAAAAAATTTAAAATGTAGCTTTTAAAAAATTATAAAAAATAAATCTATTTTTTAGAATATAAATTTAAAAAAAATTAAAAAAATTTTAAAAAATCAATAAAAAAAATATAAAATTGGAAATAAAAACCGAAAAAAAAAAAATCTGAAAAATCCCAATTTACCCAATTTTTTGGCCTCCGATCCCGAAAGCTCCGGGGTGGTTTTGAGGGCAGGAAGTGGGAAACGAGCCCCAAAAACCCTCAAAATTTGTGTCAGGAGTGGGATTTGAACCCACGCCTCCATTCGGAGACCAGAAATCCCAAGATGGGGGAAGGGCAAATCCTTGAGTCTGGCGCCTTAGACCACTCGGCCATCCTGACGCTGCTTTTTTTTTGGGTGAAAAAACCCCAAATCCAGCGATCCTAAAAAATTTAAATTTTTCGCGTGTCTAATTTTTTTTTTTTTTTTAGGTTTTTCTTTCCACGTTGCGTCGCGTTTCGGTGCGGGAAGGGTTAAAAATAGGGAATTTTTTTTTTTTTTTTTTTTTTTAGGTTTTTCTTTCCACGTTGCGTTGCGCTTCGGTGTGGGAAGGGTTAAAAATGGGGAAATTTTTTTTTTTTTTTTTTTGAGAGGAAGAAAAAAAAAAAAAAATTAACTGGCGCCCGACGTGGGGCTCGAACCCACGACCCTGAGATTAAGAGTCTCATGCTCTACCGACTGAGCTAGCCGGGCTCTCCAAAAAAACCCAAAAACCGCTTAATTTTAGCTGCAATTCCGCTGATTTCGCCTTTTTTTTTCCTCTTCCGCCCTTCAGGGAAGAAATTCCCAGAAAAAGCTGAAAAATCCGCGCTCTTCCAACCGCGGATTCTTCCGATTTCACCATTTCCGTTCAAAAAAAAAAAAAAGGGGGATCAAAACTTTCCTGAGGGGTTAAAATGACACCGACGGCAGCGGGAAAATGGAGGGTTTGGGGGGGAAAATGGGGTTTTCGCCATTTTTGCCCTACCGGAAGTGGGGTGAGGATTGGGATAAAGCTGAAACTCCCAAAATGCCGTGCGTGGCGCGTTTCTGTAGTGTAGTGGTTATCACGTTCGCCTCACACGCGAAAGGTCCCCGGTTCGAAACCGGGCAGAAACAGCTCGATTTTTTTTTTTTCTTTTTGGCTGTTTTCAGGTTTTCTTGAATTTTTTTTTTTGTGCCTTTTTAAACTCTTTTTTTTTTTAATTTTTTTTTTTTTTTTTTTTTTTTTGCGGCTTTGTAAAATTCCCGCGTGTCCGATGTGTTAAATCCCCACCCGGTAAAAATGAAAGAAGTAGAAAAAAAAATAGTAAAAAGAATAAAATAATTTAAAAAAAATAATAAATAAATAATAATTTTAAAAAATATAAATAAAAAAATATTTTAAAAATATAAATTAAAAAAATATAAAATAGGAAATAAAACCCGAAAAAAAACCTAAATAAAAATACATAATTAAAATAGGAAATTAAAATATGTGATAAAGGTTTAAAATAAATATGTTCAAGATTTATTAAGGTTTTATTTTATTTTAATTTATTTTTTTAATTTTAATTATTTTATTTTAATTATTTTATTTTATTTTATTTTATTTTACTTTTATTTTATTTTATTTTATTTTATTTTAATTATTTTATTTTATTTTATTTTATTTTATTTTATTTTACTTTAATTATTTTATTTCATTTTGTTTTATTTTCTTTTATTTTAATTATTTTATTTTACTTTATTTTATTTTAATTATTTTATATTATTTTATTTTACTTCCTTTTCTTTTAATTATTTTATTTTATTTTGGTTTGGTTTATTTCATTTTATTTTACTTCCTTTTCTTTTAATTATTTTATTTTATTTCATGTGAGTTTTTAATTGACATTTTCATTTTCATTTTTATTTTTTTGCGTTAGGAATGTGCAGAAATCCTTAAAATCTCCACCCCTCCAAAACCGCGAGGGAGAAAGGAATCAATAAACAGAAATTCAAGCCTTGGGGGGGTTGGAGAAGAATTTTTAAGGTTTTTTTTAATTAAAAATTCACCTTTTCTTTCCCTGACCGGGAATCGAACCCGGGCCGCGGCGGTGAAAGCGCCGAATCCTGACCACTAGACCACCAGGGACTTGTTTTTTGGTGAAATTTTACCAATTTTATCATTTATAGTTGATAGAATTTAGATAAATTATAATTTTTTTATCGTATACTCAATATACTGTAATTTAAAATTAAAAATTGGAAAGTAAAAAATTAAAAATTGAAAAGGTAAAAATTAAAAATTGAAAAGTTAAAAATTAAAAAGGTAAAAATTAAAAATTGAAAAGTTAAAAATTAAAAATTGAAAAAAATTAAAAATTGAAAAGTTAAAAATTAAAAAGGTAAAAATTAAAAATTGAAAAGTTAAAAATTAAAAATTGAAAAAAATTAAAAATTGAAAAGTTAAAAATTAAAAAGGTAAAAATTAAAAATTGAAAAGTTAAAAATTAAAAATTGAAAAGTTAAAAATTAAAAAGGTAAAAATTAAAAATTGAAAAGTTAAAAATTAAAAATTGAAAAGGTAAAAATTAAAAATTAAGAATTAAAAATTAAAACTAAAAAAAGTTTAGTTTTAAAATAAAAAAAGTTTTCTAGCATTCAACATTTAATATTTAATATTTAACTAATATTTAATATTCAATATTTAATTTTTAATTTTTAATATTTTTTTCCGTTTTAATTTTTAATTTTCGATTTTTAACTTTTAATTTTCGACTTTTAATTTTTAATTGATATTTAGTTAATATTTAATATTCAATATTCAGCATTAAATTTTTAATATTAAATATGAAATATTTCTCCTCCCTTTCTCTCCCTTCTTTCCTCTCCCATCTCCTGGTGCCGAGTTCCCCCATTGGCTCAACTCCACTTTTGGCCCCAAAATATTCCTTCCACGCCCCAAACCCAAACAACTTCCTTCCCTCCCCCACTCCCTGACATATTTTTCATTTATTCAGCCCACGCCTGAGCTGAAAAAAACAAAAAACAAAAAACTTGGGGGTGGGGGGAGGGGCAGAGACTTTTCAGCCCCACATTCCTGCTCCTGGGAGGAATTTTTTGTTCTTGGGACGTGACCTGGAGCAGGAGCCAAAAAATTTGGGGTTGGGCGTTCATTTAACTCCTTGGAGGATCAACTCTTCCCCTTAAATGTGGGTTTTTACCCTAAAAATCAGTAAATTTACCCCAAATCCTCGTTCTAAGAGCAACATCATCACCCAACGACCCTGAAGATTTTTTTTATGAAGCTCCTGAGACACCTGGGGACTTTTTTTTTTTTTTTTTTTCGTTTTTATCACCACCCCTAAAAAAAAAAAAAAAAAAAAAATAATATGGCAGAACTTGTGGTTTCTGGCGTGTTGGGTTTTTTTATTTTTTTTTTTTTTCCCACCCTGAGACCAATCCTGGAGCTGGAAAGTTGGGGAGAGTTCCCAGTTCTGATGGGGGGCAAGTGGGAACCTCGTGTTTGGGGGACAAGATGGCGCCAGGAGGGGAGGGGGGGGCAGTGGTGGCTTCAAGACCTTTCTGGGGTGACTTCTGGACCCTCCCAGGTGTTGGAGAAGCCACCAAGGAGGCTCCACCAGGGGATGCAGGAGGAGAGGAACCCAAAAGTAGGTTGGGTGGGGTGGGGTTGGGTTGGTTGGGAGAGTTGGGAGGGGTTGGGTTGGGTGGGGTGGGATTGGGAGGGGTTGGGTGGGGTTGGGTTGGGTGAGTTGGGTGGGGTTGGGGGCGGTGGGAGGGTTGGGTTGGTTGGGAGAGTTGGGGGGGGTTGGTTGGGTTGGGTGGAGTTGGGTGGGGTGGGGTTGGGTTGGTTGGGTTGGGAGGGTTGGGTTGGGTTGGGAGGGTTGGGTGGGGTTGGGTGGGGTTGGGTTGGGTTGGAAGAGTTGGGTGGGGTGGGGTTGGTTGGGAGGGTTGGGTTGGGTGGGATTGGGTGGGGTTGGGTTGGGTGGGGTTGGATTGGTTGGTTGGGTTGGGAGAGTTGGGTGTGGTTGGGGGCGGTGGGAGGGTTGGGTTGGTTGGGTTGGGTGGAATTGGGTGGGGTTGGGAGGGTTGGGTGGGAGAGTTGGGTGGGGTTGGGAGGGTTGGGTGGGGTTGGGTTGGGTGGGATGGGAGGGTTGGGAGAGTTGGGAGGGGGTGGGTTGGTTGCATTGGGTGGGGTTGGGTGGGGTTGAGTTGGTTGGGAGTTTTGGGTGGGGTTGGGTTGGGTTGGGTGGGGCTGGGTGGGATTGGTTGGGAGGGTTGGGTTGGTGGGGTTGGGTTGGGAGAGTTGGGTGGGATTGGGTTGATTGGGTTGGGAGTTTTGGGTGGGGTTGGGTTGGTTGGTTGGTTGGGTTGGGAGAGTTGGGTGGGGTTGGGGGCAGTGGGAGGGTTGGGTTCGGTGGGAGAGTTGGGTGGGGTTGGGTGGGGTTGGGTTGGTTGGGTGGGAGGGTTGGGTTGGGTTGGGAGGGTTGGGTGGGGTTGGGTGGGGTTGGGTTGGGTGGGAGAGATGGGTGGGATTGGGTTGGGTTGGGTGGGAGAGTTGGGTTGGGTTGGGAGGATTGGGTTGGGTGCGTTGGGTGGGGTTGGGTTGGGTTGGTTGGGAGAATTGGGTGGGGTTGGGTTGGGAGAGCTGGGTGGGGTTGGGGGTGGTGAGGGGGTTGGGTTGGTTGGGTTGGTTGGGGTTGGGTGGGGTGGGGTTGGGTTGGTTGGGTTGGGAGAGTTGGGTGGGGTTGGGGGCAGTGGGAGGGTTGGGTTGGGTGGGAGAGTTGGGTAGGGTTGGGTTGGTTGGGTTGGGTGCGTTGGGTGGGGTTGGGTGGGGTTGGTTGGGTGGGATGGGAGGGTTGGGAGAGTTGGGAGGAATTGGGTGGGGTTGGGTGGGATTGGGTTGGTTGGAAGAGTTGGGTGGGGTTGGGTTGGGTTGGGTTGGGTTGGGTGGGGTTGGGTTGGGTGGGTTTGGGTTGGGTTGGTTGGGTTGGGTTGGGTTGGGTGGGGTTGGGTTGGGTTGGGTTGGGTGGGGTTGGGTTGGGTGGGTTTGGGTTGGGTTGGTTGGGTTGGGTTGGGTTGGGTGGGGTTGGGTTGGGTTGGGTTGGGTGGGGTTGGGTTGGGTGGGTTGGGTTGGGTTGGGTTGGGTGGGGTTGGGTTGGGTTGGTTGGGTTGGGTTGGTTGGGTGGGGTGGGGTTGGGTTGGGTTGGGTTGGTTGGGTGGGGTTGGGTTGGGTTGGGTTGGTTGGGTTGGGTTGGGTTGGGTGGGGTTGGGTTGGGTTGGGAGGGTTGGGTTGGGTTGGTTGGGTTGGGTGGGGTTGGGTTGGGTTGGTTGGGTGGGGTTGGGTTGGGTTGGGTTGGTTGGGTTGGGTTGGGTTGGGTGGGGTTGGGTTGGGTTGGGAGGGTTGGGTTGGGTTGGGTTGGGTTGGGTGGGGTTGGGTTGGGTGGGGTTGGGTGGGGTTGGTTGGGGTTGTGTTCCTTGGGTTGTGTTGGGAGGTTTCGGCCATTTTGCTGCCGAAGGAAGGAAGAGAAAATGTCGAGGCCCAACACAAAACACCAAATTTTTGTGCCCCATGGAATTCTGGGATATATCCGGGGCTGCCAAAGGCTTGGGGGGTCCCTGGTGGTCTAGTGGTCAGGATTCGGCGCTCTCACCGCCGCGGCCCGGGTTCGATTCCCGGTCAGGGAAAATTTTATTTTTTTTTTTTTTTTTTCCTCCCCAATTCCGCGGCCGCGTTGTTCCGCGAGCCAGGGAGGATTTCGATGCAATTTCGAAAAATTATTTATTTATTATCTCATATTGAATATTTATTATTTAGTGGACGCTGTTTAGTATTTATATTTTTATATAAATATAATTATTTTAATTTTTCTTATTTTTGTTATTTTTAGAATATATGTAAAATTTAGATTTTATATATTTTTCTATTTATATTTTTCTATTTCTATTTTTCTATATATTTTACATTTACATATTTTTATATTTATATATATTTTATGTTTATATATATTTTTATGTTTATATTTTATATTTATATTTATATATATTTTATATTTATATATATTTTTATATTTATATTTTTATATTTATATATATTTTTATATTTATATTTTTATATTTATATATATTTTTATATTTATATTTTTATATTTATATATAAAATTTATATTTTCATTTCCGGGTTCGATTCCCGGTCAGGGAAACCCAAAATTTATTCTCCTTTTTTATTCTTGGTTTGTTTTTGGGTTTTTTTTTTTTTTTTTTTTGGTTTTCCCAAAAAACATAACACAATTTGTCCCCTCCCCATCCGGGCTGGATTTTTTTTTTTTCTTGGGTTTTTTTCACCCATTTTGGGGTTGCCTTCAACGCTGGGATCTGGGGTTGGGTTTTTTGACCCCAAGAACCCTTCTGCCCCCATTTTTGGTGCCCTCTGGGGGAGGAACCCCCAAACTGGTTGGACTGGTGAAGGAGGTGGTAAAAATCTTTTTTTTTTTCTGCTTTTTTTTTTTTTTTTTTCTTGGGTTTTTTTCACCCATTTTGGGGTTTCCTTCAACGTTGGGATCCGGGGTTGGGATTTTTGACCCCAAGAACCCTTCTGCCCCCATTTTTGGTGCCCTCTGGGGGAGGAACCCCCAAACTGGTCGGACTGGTGAAGGAGGTGGTAAAAATCTTTTTTTTTTTCTGCTTTTTTTTTTTTTTTTTCTTGGGTTTTTTTTCACCCATTTTGGGGTTTCCTTCAACGTTGGGATCTGGGGTTGGGTTTTTTGACCCCAAGAACCCTTCTGCCCCCATTTTTAGTGCCCTCTGGGGGAGGAAACCCCAAACTGGTTGGACTGGTGAAGGAGGTGGTAAAAATCTTTTTTTTTTTTCTCCTTTTTTTTTTTTTTCCTTGGGTTTTTTTCACCCATTTTGGGGTTGCCTTCAACGTTGGGATCTGGGGTTGGGTTTTTTGACCCCAAGAACCTTTCTGCCTCCATTTTTGGTGCCCTCTGGGGGAGGAACCCCCAAACTGGTCGGACTGGTGAAGGAGGTGGTAAAAATCTTTTTTTTTTTCTGCTTTTTTTTTTTTTTTTCTTGGATTTTTTTCACCCATTTTGGGGTTTCCTTCAACGTTGGGATCTGGGGTTGGGTTTTTTGACCCCAAGAACCCTTCTGCCCCCATTTTTGGTGCTCCCTGGGGCAGAAAACCCAAACTGGTTGGACTGGTGAAGGAGGTGGTAAAAATCTGGGTTTTTTCTGCTTTTTTTTTTGTTTTTTGTTTTTTTTTCCACCCATTTTGGGGTTTCCTTCAATGGTTTCCTTCAACGTTGGGATCTGGGGTTGGGTTTTTTGACCCCAAGAACCCTTCTGCCCCCATTTTTGGTGCCCTCTGGGGGAGGAAAACCCAAACTGGTTGGACTGGTGAGGTTGTGGTCAAAATCTACTCTTTTTTTGGGGTTTTTTTCACCCATTTTGGGTTTCCTTCAACGTTGGGATCCGGGGTTGGGTTTTTTGACCCCAAGGACCCTTCTGCCCCCCATTTTTGGTGCCCTCTGGGAGAGGAAACCCAAACTGGTTGGACTGGTGAAGGAGGTGGTAAAAATCTTTTTTTTTTTCTGCTTTTTTTTTTTTTTTTTTTTTGGGGGGGGGTTTTTTTCACCCATTTTGGGTTTCCTTCAACGTTGGGATCCGGGGTTGGGTTTTTGACCCCAAGAACCCTTCTGCCCCCATTTTTGGTGCTCCTGGGGCGGAAAACCCAAACTGGTTGGACTGGTGAGGTTGTGGTCAAAATCTACTCTTTTTTTGGGGTTTTTTTCACCCAGTTTGGGGTTTCCTTCAACGTTGGGATCTGGGGTTGGGTTTTTTGACCCCAAGAGCCCTTCTGCCCCATTTTTAGTGCCCTCTGGGAGAAGAAACCCCAAACTGGTTGGACTGGTGAAGGAGGTGGTAAAATCTTTTTTTTTTTCTGCTTTTTTTTTTTTTTCTTGGGTTTTTTTCACCCATTTTGGGGTTTCCTTCAACGTTGGGATCCGGGGTTGGGTTTTTTGACCCAAGAGCCCTTCTGCCCCCATTTTGGTGCTCCCTGGGGCAGAAAACCCAAACTGGTTTGACTGGTGAAAGAGGTGGTAAAAATCTTTTTTTTTTTCTGCTTTTTTTTTTTTTTTTCTTGGGTTTTTTCACCCATTTTGGGGTTTCCTTCAACGTTGGGATCCGGGGTTGGGTTTTTTGACCCCAAGAACCCTTCTGCCCCCATTTTGGTGCCCTCTGGGAGAGGAAAACCCAAACTGGTCGGACTGGTGAAGGAGGTGGTAAAAATCTGTTTTTTTTTCTGCTTTTTTTTTTTTTTTTCTTGGGTTTTTTTCACCCATTTTGGGGTTTCCTTCAACGTGGGATCCGGGGTTGGGTTTTTTGACCCCAAGAACCCTTCTGCCCCCATTTTGATGCCCTCTGGGGGAGGAAAACCCAAACTGGTTGGACTGGTGAAGGAGGTGGTAAAAATCTTTTTTTTTTTCTGCTTTTTTTTTTTTTTTTCTTGGGTTTTTTTTCACCCATTTTGGGGTTTCCTTCAACGTTGGGATCCAGGGTTGGGTTTTTTGACCCCAAGAACCCTTCTGCCCCCACTTTTGGTGCCCTCTGGAGGAGGAAAACCCAAACTGGTTGGACTGGTGAAGGAGGTGGTAAAAATCTTTTTTTTTTTCTGCTTTTTTTTTTTTTTTTTCTTGGGTTTTTTTTACCCATTTTGGGGTTGCCTTCAACGTTGGGATCCGGGGTTGGGTTTTTTGACCCAAGAACCCTTCTGCCCCCATTTTTGGTGCCCTCTGGGGGAGGAAAACCCAAACTGGTTGGACTGGTGAAGGAGGTGGTAAAAATCTTTTTTTTTTTCTGCTTTTTTTTTTTTTTCCTTGGGTTTTTTTCACCCATTTTGGGGTTTCCTTCAACGCTGGGATCCAGGGTTGGGTTTTTTGACCCCAAGAACCCTTCTGCCCCCATTTTTGGTGCCCTCTGGAGGAGGAAAACCCAAACTGGTTGGACTGGTGAAGGTGGTGGTTAAAATCTGGGGTTTTTTTGGGTTTTTTTTTGGGGCGGGTGAGGGCTGTGTTTGCTCAGCTGGGCAGAACCATTGTTCCCACCAAACAATGTCTCCCCACTCCAACTTCCAGGTCGTTCAGGTCCAGGGGCAGCCCCGGAACAGGAGGAAGGATAAAAGCTTGGGAGAAACAGCACCTTGGAGACCTTGGAGCCCAACAGGTTCTGGTAAGAGAACATTTTTTTTTTGGGGGGGGGGGAATTTTAATAAAAGTGAGGTTTTTTTCACTCATGAAGACAATTTTATGCATTTTGGGAGGTTTCTGCCTCAAAATCGTGGCTGTCACTACAGCAGAAAGTTGGAATTTCCCATTTTTCAGCTTTTTTAAGGGTTGCCTAGTGAGGGTCTTCAGGTTTTTCTACTCGTTTTTTGCCCCAAAAGGGGCCTCAAAAATGTGGTGTTTTTTTTTTTTTTCTTTTTCACCTCATTGGGGTTTTTTATTTAAAAAAATTAAAAATATTAAAGGCTGAGGACAGAGGGAACTCATCACAGGGGTTCCCAAGATGCCTCCTTTGTAGATGACCCAAACTGGGAGGGGAAGACCCAAGATGAAGGTGCTGGTGGTGGGGTTGACCTTGGCCCTCTGCGTCGGACTCGGTGAGTCAGGGGGCGACCAGGAAACGGGGTTCAGGGTGGGGGAACCATCTGGTGGGGGTTGGGTGGGTCTAAACCAACCCCTTGACGTTGCCACCGGGCCCGTGGGCACCTCCCAGGGACCGTCCAAGCCCCACCCAACCTGAGACCTCCCAGAGCTGGGGCAACCACAATTTTTTTGGGGCCAAACTGTTTCAAAGAGAGCTGTGGGTGGGTGGACCCACCCATCATGGCCAACCCTTAACCCAAGGCCAAACTCTTCCAAGTTTTCCAAATCTTTGCCACCGGGGCAAAACTCTTCCAAGATGGTTTCAATCTCCGAAGGGCCCAAGGGGGTTCCACGGCTTCTCGGGGGCCACCTCAACCTCATGGGGGGGGTAGTTGAACCTCAACCTCAAGCTCCTCCCCCTTCTCCACCCCTCTACAGTTGAGGTTCTCCAGTGCAAGGTCTGCAAGTACAAGATCCCCTTCGTTGGGTGCTTCCGGGGATCCAACGTCACCGCGTGCGAGCGGCGGGAGAAATGCGCGCTCATCAAAACCTCCTTGGGTATGGAGATGTTGGAGGTGGGATGGACCAACCCCTCATCCCCCCATCCCCCCACATCCTTGGCTTTGGTGGAAATTGTCCTGGTCTTTGGGGCTCTTTTTTTTTTTTTTTTTTTTTAAGGAATTTTAAAATTTTGCTTTTTTTTTTTAAAACTCCCAACTCAAATCATTTGAGGATTCCAAGTCCACCACTTCTTTTTTTTTTTTATTGTTTTATCATCTTTTTGTCTTCTCCCCCGAAGGCTGGGACTCAGGTCCCAAGGGCCCTTCCAACCCAAACAATTTGATAATTCCAAGTCCACCACTTCTTTTTTTTATTATTTTAATCTTTTTTTCTTCTCTTCCTAAGCTTGGCCCTCAGAGGGTCATCAAGGCCCCTTCCAACCCAAACCACCTGATGATTCCAAGCCCACCACTTCCTTTTAATTATTTTATTATTATTTATTTATCATTTATTTTAATTATTATCTATATTTATTTATATTATTATTTATTATAATAAATTATTTTTTTATTATTATTTTATCTTTTTTCTCCTCCCCTTAAAGTTGGCCCTCAGATGGTCATCAAGGCCCCTTCCAACCCAAACCACCTGATGATTCCAAGCCCACCACTTCCTTTTAATTTTTTATTATTATTTATTTGTTATTTATTATTATTATTATTTATATTTCTTTATATTATTATTTATTATTTTATCTTTTTTCTCCTCCCCCTAAGCTTGGCCCTCAGATGGTCATCAAGGCCCCTTCCAACCCAAACCATCTGACGACTCCGAGTCCTCCACCATTTTTTTTTTTGGTTTTTTTTTTGTTTGTTTGTTTTTTGTTGTTTTTTTTTTGTGTTTTTTTGAGGTTTTGTTTTATTTTATGTTTAAATCCCTTTTTTTTCTCCTCCACACCCCCCCACCCCCCCCCTCCAGGGAAGGTGACCCTCTACTACCAGCAAGGTTGCACCTCCCCGTTGAACTGCGGCCGCCAGCGCGCGTCCGACGCCGAGTCCCGCCTCACCTCCCGCTACTCCTGCTGCGAGACCGACCTCTGCAACGAGGAGTGGGGTGAGGACCCCACTGACTGACCCCCCCCCAGCCTCCATCCCACCCTTCCCAGGCCTCAGTTTCACCACAAACCCAAGGATCACCTCCCTCAGCTTCCCGGCCTTCCCCCTCTCTCCGCAGAGCTCCCCGCGGGGTTTTTTCTGACTCCGGCAATAAATCCTCCAGGCTTAGAACTGGCAGCAGAATTTGGCTCCTGCCCACGTGGTTTGGGGTTGGTTATTTGTTTGTTTTCCCCTCCTCCTCCTCCTCCTCCTCCTCCTCCAGGCAGAGGTTCCTATAAACAGCTCTTCAGACTCAGCATTCCCGGCGGGCTGGAAGCGGCTTCTGGCCCGGAACTTGATCCAGCTCCTAAAAAAAAAACAAACAAAAAAAAAAACCACCTCCCCAAGGGCAAACCAAGGTGGTTGGCCACGGGGTTTTCCCTCTGTAGTTCAGGGCTGGGAACTTCTTTACACCCAAAGTTGGTGAGGAGAAGGTCGCCCATTTTACACCCGGTTCCTTTCGCCGATTCTAACGCCAAATTCCCGTTCCGATCAACAGAAGTTGGGTCCTCCATCTTTTTGGGCCTTCATGGAGGCTCCAGAACTCCTCCTGATGGCTTCAGATGAGCTGGGGCAGCCCAGGACAACCCGGCCAGGAGGAGGAGGAGGTGCCCTACAAAAAAAGAGCATCAACCACGTTTTTTTGAGGGCAAAACATCCGTGGGGGGAGGAGAAACCATGAGCGGGAAGGGTGGGTGTGGGCGATGTCCCAGAGGCAAGGAATGGTCCTTCCCAGGTGGTTTTGGGGCTCAAATGGCAGCTCCAGAGGTTCCTCCTGTGGTTGGAACAAGGGGAACACAAGGGGTGTCTTCTGGTGGGCCCCAACCGACCTCTGGAATGAGAATTTTGGGGGTGACATTTTCCTTTGGTTGGCCCAACCTCTCCGGAGCTGAGCCCACCCACCCGTCCAGTTGGGAGATGTTTCTGCCCCTTTTTTAATTTTTTTTTTTGGGGTGGTGCTGCCCCAAAATCTGAGGTGGGAGATGAATCCCCCCCTGGTAGGTGGGAGCTGTTCCTGCTCCTTTTTTAATCTTTTTTGTGGTGATTCTCCCCAAATATGTGAACTAGAAGATGAATCCCCCCCCCGGTAGGTGGGAGATCTCCTGCCCCTTTTTTAATATTTTTTTTTGGGGTGGTGCTGCCCCAAAATCTGAGGTGGGAGATGAATCTCCCCACGGTAGGTGGGAGATGTCCTGCCCCTTTTTTTATTTTTTTTTTAGGGTGGTTCTCCCCAAAATCTGAGGTGGGAAATGAATCCCCCCCTGGTAGGTGGGAAACGTCCTCCAGGAGATGTTCCTGCCCCTTTTTTAATTTTTTTTGGGGTGGTTCTCCCCAAATATGTGAACCAGGACCCCCCCTGGTAGGTGGGAGATGTCCTGCCCCTTTTTTAATTTTTTTTTTTTGGGGTGGTGCTGCCCCAAAATCTGAGGTGGGAAATGAATTCCCCCCTGGTAGGTGGGAAATGTCCTCCAGGAGATGTTCCTGCCCCTTTTTTAATATTTTTTGGGGTGGTTCTCCCCAGATATGTGAACCAGGACCCCCCCTGGCAGGTGGGAGATGTCCTGCCCCTCTTTTATTTTTTTTTTTTGGGTGGTTCTCCCCAAAATCTGAGGTGGGAAATGAATTCCCCCCTGGTAGGTGGGAAATGTCCTCCAGGAGATGTTCCTGCCCCTTTTTTAATTTTTTTTGGGGTGGTTCTCCCCAAATATGTGAACCAGGACCCCCCCTGGCAGGTGGGAGATGTCCTGCCCCTTTTTTAATTTTTTTTTTTTGGGTGGTTCTCCCCAAAATCTGAGGTGGGAGATGAATCCCCCCCTGGCAGGTGGGAAACGTCCTCCAGGAGATGTTCCTGCCCCTTTTTTAATTTTTTTTGGGGTGGTTCTCCCCAAATATGTGAACCAGGACCCCCCCTGGCAGGTGGGAGATGTCCTGCCCCTCTTTTATTTTTTTTTTTTGGGTGGTTCTCCCCAAAATCTGAGGTGGGAAATGAATTCCCCCCTGGTAGGTGGGAAATGTCCTCCAGGAGATGTTCCTGCCCCTTTTTTAATATTTTTTGGGGTGGTTCTCCCCAAATATGTGAACCAGGACCCCCCCTGGCAGGTGGAAGATCTCCTGCCCCTTTTTTAATTATTTTGGGGGGTCATTCTCCCCAAATATATGAACCAGGACCCCCCCTGGTAGGAGATGTCCTGCCCCTTTTTTAATTTTTTTTTTTGGGGTGGTGCTGCCCCAAAATCTGAGGTGGGAGATGAATCGCTCGGCGGCGGCCTGGGAGGAGGGGATGGAAAAATTTGGGTTTTTGGTCTCCTGAGAGGAGAAACTGGAGACTTGGAGAGGGTTAAAAAGGCTCCAGGGAGGCTGGGGAGAAGATTTGGGTTTGGGGACAGGTGGAGGGAGGTGTTGGAAACGTGATCCTGGCTCTGGGGAAAGGAAAAAAAACTTTGGCAGCGAGGAGGGGAGCAGAGCCTGAGGCTTGGGAGGAGGAGGAGGAGGAGGAGGAGGAGGAGGAGGAGGAGGAGGAGGAGGAGGAGGAGGAGGAGGAGGAAGAAGAGGAGCTCGTTGGATGCCATGGGGGAGGGGAAGGAATGGTGAGTGAGATGGGAGGGGGGGTGCCAGAGGGGACAAATGGGGTAACCAAGAGCTGGGAAGGTTGAGCTGCCCCAAAATGTCGGAGTCGAGCAAGGCCAAGGCCTCTTTCCAGGCCCGGAGCGCGACCCGAGGCCTCCCGGGAGTTCCCTCCTCCAGGTGGGACCCCTTGGCCACCAGGTTGACCCCAAGGTTGCCCCCTCCCAACCCCCTCCCCGGGCAGAAATTTGGGAGGATGACCCTGTCCTACGGCTCCACCCCGAGGTAGGTTTGGGGTCAAGTGGGGTCAAGGGTTGGGGGGGGACACCCTGGGCCCCTCCGTCCTTGTCCCCACCTCCTCCTCTTTCTGCTTCTCCAGGTGTGTCTGTTTTGGTTTTATTTCATTTAATTTCAATTTTTTAATTTGTTTTGTGCAGATTTGGGTTTTCTTAATTTTTTCCCCGCTTCGTTTTCTTAATTTTTTTTTTAATTTTTTTTCCACACCCCCCTCCCCCCCCTTTCTCCGCGGAGGCGTTGACTGAAAATAAGAGTTGGGACGTAGGAAAAAAGAGAAATTTGGGGTTTATTTAAAGACCAAGAGGTAGAAAAGGTGGAAGAGGAAGGAATTTCATTTCATTATTGTCACAACTCAGTTTTAATATATATTTAAAGTGTGTATATTTATTTTATATATGAAAACACCAAATTTTAATCAATTATTTCTTTATTTGTAGAGAGTCGGTGGAGAAATAGGGGGAGAGGTGGAAATGCAGAAGGAAATGGAGTTTTTTTCTTTTTTTTTTTTTTTTTTTTTTGTAGGGAATTTCTTGCAAATAAACAGATATAGCTAGAAAAATGGGGGGGTGTGGGTAAAAATAGGGTGTGAAGGGAATAAATATGGGATTTAGGGCATAAATATGGGATTTAGGGCATAAATATGGGATTTAGGGCATAAATATAGGATTTAGGGCATAAATACAGGATTTAGGGCATAAATATGGGATTTAGGGCATAAATATAGGATTTAGGGCACAAATATAGGATTTAGGGCTTAAATATAGGATTTAGGGCATAAATATGGGATTTAGGGCATAAATACAGGATTTAGGGCATAAATATGGGATTTAGGGCATAAATATAGGATTTAGGGCATAAATATGGGATTTAGGGCATAAATATGGGATTTAGGGCATAAATACAGGATTTAGGGCATAAATATAGGATTTAGGGCATAAATATGGAATTTAGGGCATAAATATGGGATTTAGGGCATAAAAAGGGATTTGAGTGGAAAATTGGTGGATTTCAGGGCAAAAATGGGGGACTGAAGGGTAAAAAAAAGGGATTTAAGGGGATAAAGTGAGGATTTCAGTGCAAAGTTGGGGGATTTAAAAGAAAAAAAATTGGGATTTAAGTGCTAAAAGAGGGATAAATGTGCCTACATATATATAGATATCTATATATATGTCTCTGTGTGAATATATACATATAAAAAAATATATATATATATTCTGCTCTGTGCTGTGTGTTCTGTGTTATTTCCCACTCAAGATATTCAGATTTCATTTGATTTTATTTTCTTTTGCCTCTCCAAAAGACCCAATTTTTATTTAATATAACTTGAAAAAAAAAAAACAAAAATCCAAACCAAGCCACAACTCATTTCTCATCCTAAACAAACCTGGATGAGGCAGAAAAGTTCTAAAAGTTCTAAAGAAATTTTTTAAAATAGGTGAGAGGTAGGAATATCCCAAATATTTCCCTTTTTCCACCTCTCCTGAAAAAAAAAAAAATTTAAAAGCAGGTGAGGGGCAGGAATATCCCAAATATTTCCCTTTTCCCACCTCTCCTGCAAAAAAAAAAAAAAAAAAAAAAAAAAATTAAAAATAGGTGAGGGGTAGGAATATCCCAAATATTTCCCTGGAGTTGGGGGTTGGGTCCTGGAAGAAGGGGTTGGGTCCTGGAGTTGGGGGTTGGATCCTGAAGGAGGGGGTTGGGTCCTGGAAGAGGAGGTTGGAGGAGGGGGTTGGGTCCTGGAGTTGGGGGTTGGGTCTTGGAAGAGGGGGTTGGGTGCTGGGGGAGGGGGTTGGGTCCTTGAGGAGAGGATTGGGTGCTGGAAGAGGGGGTTGGGTCCTTGAGGAGGGGGTTGGAGGAGGGGGTTGGGTCCTGGAAGAGGGGGTTGGGTCCTGAAGGAGAGGATCGGGTGCTGGAAGAGGGGGTTGGAGGAGGGGGTTGGGTCCTGAAGGAGGGGGTTGGAGGAGAGGGTTGGGTGCTGGAAGAGGGGGTTGGGTCCTGGAGTTGAGGGTTGGGTCCTTGAGGAGGGGGTTGGGTCCTGGAGGAGAGGGTTGGGTCCTGGAGGAGAGGATTGGGTGCTGGAAGAGGGGGTTGGGTCCTGGAGTTGGGGGTTGGGTCTTGGAAGAGGAGGTTGGGTCCTGGGGGAGGGGGTTGGGTCCTGGAGGAGAGGGTTGGGTCTTGGAAGAGAGGATTGGGTGCTGGAAGAGGGGTTGGGTCCTGGAAGAGGGGGTTGGGTCCTTGAGGAGGGGGTTGGGTCTTGGAGGAGGAGGTTGGGTGCTGGAAGAGGAGGGGGTTGGGTATTGGAGTTGGGGGTTGGGTCCTGGAGGAGGGGGTTGGAGAAGGGGGTGTTGGGTCGTGGAAGAGGGGATTGGGTCCTGGGGGAGGGGGTTGGGTCTGGAAGAGGGGGTTGGGTCCTTGAGGAGGGGGTTGGAGGAGGGGGTTGGGTCCTGGAGGAGAGGATTGGGTGCTGGAGGAGGGGGTTGGGTGCTGGAAGAGGGGGTTGGGTCCTGGAGTTGAGAGTTGGGTCCTTGAGGAGGGGGTTGGAGTTGGGGGTTGGGTCCTTGAGGAGGAGGTTGGGTCCTAGAGGAGAGGATTGGGTGCTGGAAGAGGGGGCTGGGTCCTGGAGTTGAGAGTTGGGTCCTTGAGGAGGGGGTTGGAGTTGGGGTTGGGTCCTGGAGGAGAGGATTGGGTGCTGGGAGAGGGGGTTGGGCCCTGAAGGAGGGGGCTGGGTCCTGGAAGAGGAGGTCGGCTCCGCCCCTTTGGGTTTTTCTGCCAAAAGTTGCCGTTCCGCCCCCGGCCCCGCTCAGCTCCGTCCTTGCCCTCAGGAGAGAGGCCATGGCCGCCGTTTTCCTCCCTGGGAATCTCCAAGACGAAGCCACCTGCTCGGTTTGTTTGGAATTTTTCCGGGACCCCGTGTCCATCGAGTGCGGCCACAACTTTTGCCGGGCTTGCATCGTCAAGAGTTGGAAAGACCTGGAGATGGATTTCCCTTGTCCCCAGTGCCGGGAAGTCTTCCAAGAGAAGAGTTTCCGACCCAACAGGCAGTTGGCCAACATGGCCGAGATCATCAGCCAGTTCACCCTCCGGGGGCCAAAGGTGCTGAGGAGGAGGGGCTCTGCCTCAAGCACCGCGAGGCCCTCAAACTCTACTGCAAAGATGACAAGAGGACCATCTGCGTGGTCTGCGACCGCTCCCGGACCACCGCCCCCACGCCGTGGTCCCCGTGGATGAGGCCTCTGAGGAGTACAAGGTTGGTGGGCGTCCATCTTTCTTGGGGTTTTTTTGGGGTTTTTTTTGGACCAAAAACTCCAAGGGAGTTGGAGGTTCCCTAAAGCCCCTTCCCAGCTTTTCTGGAGCTCCTTCAGGTGCTGGAGGTGCCTGAAGGGACTTCAAGGACTTGGAGGAGCCTGAAGGGACTTGAGGTCTTGGGGGTACCTGAAGGGACTTTGGGGTCTTGGAGGAACCTCCTGGAGGCACCTGAAGGGACTTTGGGGGCTTGGAGGTACCTGAAGGGACTTTGAGGTCTTGGAGGTGCCTGAAGGGACTTTGGGGTCTTGGAGGAGCCTGAAGGGACTTTGAGGTCTTGGGGGTACCTGAAGGGACTTTGGGGTCTTGGAGGAACCTCCTGGAGGTGCCTGGAGGTACTTTGGGATCTTGGAGGAACCTCCTGGAGGTGCCTGAAGGGACTTTGGGGTCTTGGAGGTACCTGAAGGGACTTTGGGGTCTTGGAGGAACCTCCTGGAGGCACCTGAAGGGACCCTGGGGGCTTGGAGGGACCTGAAGGGACTTTGGGGTCTTGGAGGAACCTCCTGGAGGTGCCTGAAGGGACTTTGGGGTCTTGGAGGAACCTCCTGGAGGGATCTGAAGGGACTTTGGGGACTTGGAGGAACCTCCTGGAGGGATCTGAAGGGACTTTGGGGTCTTGGAGGAACCTCCTGGTGGGATCTGAAGGGACTTTGGGGACTTGGAGGAACCTCCTGGAGGTACCTGAAGGGCCTTTGGGGACTTGGAGGAACCTCCTGGAGGGATCTCATCCAATCGCTCCACAACTTCAGGAAATCCGATGCAGCGGAAGAAAAAAATCCCCAAGAATTCCCTGACTTTTCCTTCCTTTTTTTTTTTTTTTTTTTTTTTTTTTTTTTTCCATATTTTCCCTAGGAGAAGATCCAAGGTCGCTTGGATTTCCTGAAGAAGGAACGTCAGGAGCTGCTGGAGTTCAAAGTGAACGACGACAAAAAACCCAGGAGCTCCTGGTAGGTGTGGGGAGGGGGAGAGGTGGAGGGGGTCAGGGCTTGCAGGTTCTGGAGGTACCTACTGGAGGTTCTGGAGGTACCTACAGGAGGTTCTGGAGGTTCTGGAGGTACCTACTGGAGGTTCTGGAGGTACCTACTGGAGGTTCTGGAGGCTCTGGAGGTACCTACTGGAGGTTCTGGAGGTTCTGGGGGTTCTGGAGGTTCTGGAGGTACCTACTGGAGGTTCTGGAGGTACCTACTGGAGGTTCTGGAGGCTCTGGAGGCTCTGGAGGTACCTACTGGAGGTTCTGGGGTTCTGGAGGTACCTACTGGAGGTTCTGGAGGTTCTGGAGGTACCTACTGGAGGTTCTGGAGGTTCTGGAGGTTCTGGAGGTACCTACTGGAGGTTCTGGAGGCTCTGGAGGTACCTACTGGAGGTTCTGGAGGTACCTACTGGAGGTTCTGGGGGTTCTGGAGGTTCTGGAGGTACCTACAGGAGGTTCTGGAGGTACCTACTGGAGGTTCTGGGGCTTCTGGAGGTTCTGGAGGTACCTACTGGAGGTTCTGGAGGTACCTACTGGAGGTTCTGGAGGTTCTGGAGGTACCTACTGGAGGTTCTGGAGGTACCTACTGGGGGTTCTGGAGGTTCTGGAGGTACCTACTGGAGGTTCTGGAGGTACCTACTGGAGGTTCTGGGGGTTCTGGAGGTACCTACTGGAGGTTCTGGAGGTTCTGGAGGTTCTGGAGGTACCTACTGGAGGTTCTGGAGGCTCTGGAGGTACCTACTGGAGGTTCTGGAGGTACCTACTGGAGGTTCTGGGGTTCTGGAGGTACCTACTGGAGGTTCTGGAGGTACCTACTGGAGGTTCTGGGGGTTCTGGAGGTTCTGGAGGTACCTACTGGAGGCATCTCCTATCTCCGCCGCGTTTCACGTTCTCACCTCACCCAATGAGACCTCCTCCCCCTTTCCCCACTGAAGGTTCCTCCTCTTCCAATCAAACCACGGCCAACCGAGGGTTCTCCAGGAGGTCCCTTCCCACCCCAATCCCCCCTTTTTTTTTTTGTTTGTTTTTTTTTTTTTTCCCCACCCAGAAAACGATCGAGCAGGAGCGCCGGAAGCTGCTGGCGGAGTTCGAGCAGCTGCGCCGGTTCCTGCAGGACCAGGAGCAGATCCTGCTGGGCCAACTGGAGAAGATGGAGAAGAACATTGCCAAGAGGCAGAACGAGAACATCACCGACCTCTCCAAGGAGATCACGCTCCTCAACAAGCTCATCACGGAGCTGGAGGAGAAGCTCCAGCAGCCCATGTTGGAGTTCCTCAAGGTGAGACGTTTGGGAAGGGTCCTGACCCCCCTTTCAGGTCTTTTTGGATCTTCTAGAGATGTTCTGAGGAGAAACGACCTTTTTTTCCCCAATTTTTCACGAGCAGCTGGTGCAGGACCTCCTTGCACCCCCCTTTCAGGTGTCTTGGGATCTTCTAGAGATGTTCTGAGGAGAAACGACCTTTTTTTCCCCAATTTTTCACGAGCAGCTGGTGCAGGGCCTCCTTGCACCCCCCTTTCAGGTGTCTTGGGATCTTCTAGAGATGTTCTGAGGAGAAACGACCTTTTTTTCCCTAATTTTTCACGAGCAGCTGGTGCAGGACCTCCTTGCACCTCCCTTTCAGGTGTTTGGGATCTTCTGGAGATGTTCTGAGGAGAAACGACCTTTTTTCTCCAATTTTTCACAAGCAGCTGGTGCACGGCCTCCTTGCACCCCCCTTTCAGGTGTTTTGGCTCCTCTTGAGATGTTCTGAGGAGAAACAACCTCCAATTAATGATATTTTTGGTCAACCCAAGTCACTTGGAGCTCCTGGAGCATCCAAGGGGTTAAATTCCCTGCCCATGTTGGAGTTCCTCAAGGTGAGACATTTGGGAAGGGTCCTGACCCCCCTTTCAGGTCTTTTTGGGATCTTCTGGAGATGTTCTGAGGAGAAACGACCTTTTTTCCCCTAATTTTCACAAGCAGCTGGTGCAGAACCTCCTTGCACCCCCCTTTCAGGTGTTTTTGGGTCCTCTGGAGATGTTCTGAGGAGAAACGACCTTTTTTTCCCCAATTTTTCACGAGCAGCTGGTGCAGAACCTCCTTGCACCCCCCTTTCAGGTGTTTTGGGATCTTCTTGAGATGTTCTGAGGAGAAACAACCTCCAATTAATGATATTTTTGGTCAACCCAAGTCACTTGGAGCTCCTGGAGCACCCAGGGGGTTAAATTCCCTGCCCATGTTGGAGTTCCTCAAGGTGAGACGTTTGGGAAGGGTCCTGATCCCCCTTTCAGGTGTTTTGGGATCTTCTAGAGATGTTCTGAGGAGAAACGACCTTTTTTTCCCTAATTTTTCACGAGCAGCTGGTGCAGAGCCTCCTTGCACCCCCCTTTCAGGTGTCTTGGGATCTTCTAGAGATGTTCTGAGGAGAAACGACCTTTTTTTCCCTAATTTTTCACGAGCAGATGGTGCAGAACCTCCTTGCACCCCCCTTTCAGGTGTTTTTGGGATCTTCTAGAGATGTTCTGAGGAGAAACGACCTTTTTTCTCCAATTTTTCACGAGCAGCTGGTGCAGGGCCTCCTTGCACCCCCCTTTCAGGTGTTTTTGGATCTTCTGGAGAGGTTCTGAGGAGAAACGACCTTTTTTTCCCCAATTTTTCACGAGCAGCTGGTGCAGGGCCTCCTTGCACCCCCTTTCAGGTGTCTTGGGATCTTCTGGAGATGTTCTGAGGAGAAACAACCTTTTTTTCCCTAATTTTTCACAAGCAGCTGCTGCAGGACCTCCTTGCACCCCCCTTTCAGGTGTTTTGGGATCTTCTAGAGATGTTCTGAGGAGAAACGACCTTTTTTCCCTAATTTTGCACGAGCAGCTGGTGCAGAACCTCCTTGCACCCTCATTTCCGCTGTTTTTGGCTCCTCTTGAGATGTTCTGAGGAGAAACAACCTCCAATTAATGATATTTTTGGTCAACCCAAGTCACTTGGAGCTCCTGGAGCACCCAGGGGGTTAAATTCCCTCCCAGGCTGTGTAAATATTTGCAGATCTGGGGAGGGAGGGGGTAGAAACTCCGTTTGACGCCATCTTTGCCGTCACCGCGAAATCCGATCCTGGGACGACAGAGGTCGGGTTTTACTTCATTTTTTGCTTCTTAAATGACCACGATGGAACTTCTTGGCCCTCCTCTACCCCCTGGGAGGTGGATGTGGCTTTCTGTGGTTTTTTTTTTGGTCGAGGTCCAGGACCTTTTTTTTATTTCCTCTCCAAAACACCGGAACGCCAAACAACGCGCGGCCCAAGCTCGGGTTTGGCCGCCGTCAACTTTTGACCCCTCACGAGTGGTTGGGGGGAGATGTTTTCACCTTCCTGAAGGCAAAATCCATCCCAGGGGTGTTAAAAAAAAAAAAAACAAAACCAAAACCAAACCCTAACCTCTTCTTGGTGGTGGTTGGACCACGGGAATCTGGTTGCCATGGAGAGGTGGAGGTGAAGGTCAACTTGAAGGTCATGGTGATGTCCCTCTGGCTTTTGGGCGGGTGTCTCAAGATGTCCCCTGAAGGTTCTAGAACCTTCTCAGAAGTGGGAGAGCAGCAGAGAGGCCTTGAGGAGCATCTCAAAGGCTCCCAGGGGCCTACACCTGAGGCCACGACATCAAACGACGGAAGAGGAACCAAAATGGTTCTTTGGAAGCCCCAGAAGATCCTTCCAAACCCAACTAGGAGAGGCCTTGGAGGGCCTGGGATGGATGAGAGCTCCCCAAAAGCACCTTCCAACCCAAACCTCGTCATGAAATGTTGACCTAAACCTGGAGTCTTCCATTGAGGAGCATTTGGAGGCGGTTGGGTGGGATTTGGGGGGCCTGGGACCTCCCAACGCTGAAAGTTGACTCAGTTTCTCTTTTTCTTCTCCAGGATGTGGTGACCATCATCAGCAGGTATGGTGCTCAGCTTCCCTCCCAAAATCTTTCCTTCCAAGGTCAAAATGAAAAAAAAAAACCCAAAGTCATCTTAGGAACCTTCTCTAGAAGTCACCCGGGGGCTTAGGCCCCACTTAAGCTCCAAAAATGACATTTAGGCTCCAAAAAAAATGACATTTGGGCTCAAAAAAAAAAAAAAAAAATGAAATTGAAGCTCAAAAATGCCATTGAATCTTAAAAAAAAAGTAAATTAATTTAAGTTCAAAAATCTGGACATTTAAGCTCCTCAAAAATACATTTGAGCTGAAAATTGAAATTTAAGCCCCCCCCCCAAATTCAATTTAATCTCCAAAAATGATATTTCAGCAGCTGAGAGGGGGTAACTCAGCCCAGAAATCTTTTCAGAGCCCATTTCAGGGGGGGTTTTCCACACGGAAACCCCGGAGTCCTCCTTATTTTTGAGTTTTTTATTCTTATTTCCCATTTTTTTGTTGCTTTTGCAGAAGTGATGACGTGAAGTGCCAGAAGCCCCTCCCCGTCTGCACCGACATGAAAATGGCTGTTTGTGATTTTTCCCTCAAGACTCTTGTCCTGGAGAAAGTCCTAAAAAAATTCAGAGGTGGGGGAAGAATTTTGAATTCAATTTTAATTTAAAATTTATTTTTAATTTTTTAATTTGAGTTTCGTTCGAGATTTGATTTGAAATTTTTTTTTTAATTTTTAAAGTTTCGTTTGAGATTTAATTTTACATTTCTTTTCAACTCGAAAATAGAAATCGAAAACATAATAAAAACATAATAAAAATAAGAATAGAAATAATAATAAATCGAAATTTTTAAAAAGGCCTCGCGGTGACGCACTGAGGCCACAAGATGGCGCTGAAAGGTCGGGAAAGGAAGGCAGCACTAAAGTGAAAAAAAATCATCCAAAATGCAAATTATGCCCTTAAATAGCTTAAAGGATTGTCCTAAAATTTTAAAAGTTAAATTTAAAATTAAAAAAATTAAAATTAAAAAAAATCAGCGTATGAGAAAGGCTCGAAGAAAATCCTGCACCCTGTTTTCTTTTATTTTAATTAATTTGTATTTTTAAAATTTTTTCATTTCAGAAGAGCTACGGGACGAGCTGGGAAAAGGTGAAAAAGGTAAAAAAATAAACAAGGAAAAAAAAAAAAAAAAGATTTGAGACGTAACGCCCCGGAGCAAAGCCTTGAAATTGTGGTTGTATTTTGCAAAGCCAAAAAAAAGGGGGGAAAAACCCGATTTTTTTTTTAATTTTTTTTTTAAAATTTTTAAATTTTTGACATTTTTTGGTATAATTTTCTTCTCTCTTGATGATTTCCAGATGCAGCCTCCTCAGCCCAAGAGCCAAAAGCCGCTTTTTGTAGCTGACGCCGGGGATTGTGGGAGCTCAGCCAGGTCCTTGCTGCCTGGTTAAATTTCATGAAACCCCAGAAAGAGCAGATCTGCCACTTCCCCCCCCATCCAAAAAAAAAAAAAAAAAAAAAAAAAAAAAAAAAAATTCAAATTTGGATTTTTTTTAATTTTTTTTTCCAAGTTCTCAACTTGAAATCCCACCCCCCAAAAAAAAGGGCTTGAAATTGTGGTTGTGGGCAGGTGGTTGGGTTCCAGGCCGTGAGTGGTGGAGGAGAAGACTTCCTCCACCTCTCCTCAACCTGGAGAAGACCTCAGGTCTTGCTTTTAAGGTGGTGGTGTCTTCACCGTTGGCTTGGCCAAACCCTTGGAGAAGGCCGAGGAGGATAAACCATGGGTTGGAGCCTTCTTGAGGTCTCCCCAGTTTCAAGGAGGACCTCAAGGGTTTGGGCCTGATGACCTCAAAGGTCCAAAGACCTCAAAGGTCTTCTCCAAAGACCTCAAGAGTCTTCTCCAAAGACCTCAAAGGTCTTCCCCAAGCCAAACGATTTGGAAACGTCCCCCGGCGACCTCCCGGAAGCGCCAAGTAGGCCGTTGGTGAAGTGGGAGAAGAAAAGTTGATGGCCACCACCTAAAAGCAAAAGGTCCCTCACTGCATGCGTAGAGGTAGAACCCAACTGATGAGTGAGGCCACCCAACCATCTGAAAGCTGATTGGGCCCCAGCCGAGGGGGTGGGGTGGTCAAGAGGTGAAGAAGGCACCCGGCAAAGCCGTCGTTGGGGTGGGATTTGGTGGTCTCAGAGGTCTCCTCCACCTTGGTTCGTTTTTTTTTCCGAGAGCTTTGAGCGCTCTGATTGGATTTTTTGGTTTGGATTTTTTTTTTGGAGATGGAGCTCCTGGGGCCATGTTCTGTCTGCTTTTTCTCCTCATCACCCATGGAGTTGAGTTGGAGCTCCAGGCCAACTCAGAATGACTCCAGGAGCTGGAGACACGAGAGGAAGGAAGGAAAAAACAGAAAAGGAAAAAAAAAAACCAACAAAAAAACCTTCCAAGTTTGGCACGGAGGAAACTTCTTCTTCCTCCAACCCCTTTCTCCAAACTTTGGCTCCAATCACCTTGGTCAGACGCCATTTTGAAGGCCAAGCCCCCGGTTTGGGGAGGAACCTGGTGCTCGAGCTTTGCCCACTACAACCACAATTTGAGGTCACTTCCTCTCTCCTTGGACCTTTTGGAGGGGAAGGGAGAAAAATGAATCTACACGGATGGGGGGGAGAGGTTGGGATGGGATTATGGGGGTTGGGAGGTGGTTGTGGAGGTTGGGAGGTGGTTGTGGAGGTTGGGAGGTGGTTGTGGAGGTTGGGATGGGATTATGGAGGTTGGGACATGGTTGTGGAGATTGGGAGGTGATGTGGAGGTTGGGATGAGATGGGATTGGAGGTTGGGATGTGGTTGGGATGTGGTTGTAGAGGTTGGGATGGGATTATGGAGGTTGGGACATGGTTGTGGAGGTTGGGATGTGGTTATGGAGGTTGGGAGTTGGTTGTGGAAGTTGGGAGGTCATGTGGAGGTTGGGAGGTGGTTATGGAGGTTGGGATGGGATTATGGAGGTTGGGATGTGGTTGTGGAAGTTGGGAGGTGATGTGGAGGTTGGGGTGAGATGGGATTATGGAGGTTGGGATGTGGTTGGAGAGGTTGGGACGTGGTTCCTCAACCGCTAAAAAATCCCCATCCCCAAGCTTGGCCTTGTCCAACTTCCTGTTGAGTTGCTGTCACTGTCCCCGCTGTCATCAACAGAGGACCTGACCCTGGACCCCGAGTCAGCCAATCACCTCCTGATCCTCTCAGCAGACCTGAAGAGCGTGCGGATGGGCTGCAGGAAGCAGGAGCTGCCCGACAACCCCAAGAGATTCGACACCAACTCGCGGGTCTTGGCCTCCACGGGCTTCAAGTCGGGCAGACATTACTGGGAGGTGGAGGTGGGGCCCTCAGATGGTTGGGCCTTCGGGGTGGCCAAGGAGTCGGTGAGGAGGAAGGGCTTGACTCAGTTTTCCCCCGAAGAAGGGATTTGGGCCGTGCAGCAGAACGCGGGGCGCTACTGGGCCGTCACCTCGCCCCAACGCACCCCGTTGAGCCTAGGCCAGAAGCTGAGCAAGGTGAGGGTCTACCTGGATTATGAAGGAGAAGAAGTCTCCTTCTACAACGCTGACAACATGCAGCACATCTTCACCTTCAACGTGCCCTTCCAGGAGAAGGTCTTCCCCCTCTTTTCCGTCTGCTCCACCGTCACCTACATCAAACTCTGCCCCTGAGGCCTCTTGGAGGCCTTGGTGGAGGCCTCAGCAGGGCCTGGCCTTGGTGGAGGCCTCGGCGGGGCCTGGTCTTGGTGGAGGGCCTCGGCGGGGCCTGGCCTTGGTGGAGGCCTCGGCGGGGCCTGGCCTTGGTGGAGGCCTCGGCGGGGCCTGGCCTTGGTGGAGGCCTCAGTGGGGCCTGGTCTTGGTGGAGGCCTCAGCGGGGCCTGGCCTTGGTGGAGGCCTCGGCGGGGCCTGGTCTTGGTGGAGGCCTCGGCGGGGCCTGGTCTTGGTGGAGGCCTCGGCGGGGCCTGGCCTTGGTGGAGGCCTCGGCGGGGCCTGGCCTTGGTGGAGGCCTCGGCGGGGCCTGGTCGGGAGGGATGAGCACAAGAGACTCTCAAGTTGACTCCGGTGCAAAGGAGGTTGGGGGGGTGGGGTGGGTTCTTCAGCTTCAACCAAAGAACGTTGCCCGAAACCGGGAGGTTGCGGCCGCCGCCATCTTCAACCCATTGTTGGCCCAACTCAACTCTTGGAAGAGGCCGCCGGTTGGGTTGGGTGGCTCCGTGGCTGGTGAAGAAGGAGCCATCTTGTCCTCTTTCCCATGGAGAGATCAGCAGAAGA
>NW_027285932.1:0-34152 GCF_036169615.1 Heliangelus exortis | reverse complement strand
TACCCCCTTTTCCCCCCCCAAACCCTTTCCTCCCCCCCAAACCCCTTTCCTTCCCCCCAAACCCCCTTTTCCCCTCCCAAACCCCCTTTTCCCCCCCAAACCCCTTCCTTCCCCCCAAACCCCTTTCCTTCCCCCCCAAACCCCCTTTTCCCCCCCAAACCCCTTTCCTTCCCCCCAAACCCCTTTCCTCCCTCCCCAAACCCCTTTCCTCCTCCCCAAACCCTTTCCTTCCCCCCCAAACCCCTTTCCTTCCCCAAACCCCTTTCCTTCCCCCCAAACCCCCTTTCTCCCCCCCATTTTTGACCCAAAATGGT
This sequence comes from Heliangelus exortis, assembly GCF_036169615.1. Taxonomy (NCBI): domain Eukaryota; kingdom Metazoa; phylum Chordata; class Aves; order Apodiformes; family Trochilidae; genus Heliangelus; species Heliangelus exortis. The sequence continues at coordinate 33,838 of NW_027285932.1, read as the reverse complement.
CAAAAGGGGGGGGGGGAGGGCACTGAGGGTCTTTCCCTACTCAAATATCTGCCCCCTCCTCGATGCCTTTCAATCCCCCCTTTTTTTGGGGTGGTTTTTTGGTTTTTTTTGGGTTTTTTTTTTCTTTTTGGGGGGTGTGGAGGTGTTGTTGACCCCCTGGGGGTGTTCATTGCCCCCTCCCCAGGAGCTGAAGCTGCCCTGTGCCCGGGTGGTGGAGTCGAGCTGCGTGCTGGACGTGCTGATCAAGCTGCTGGAGGTGGTGCAGCCCTGCCTGCAGGCTGCCAAGGAGCACAAGGAGGTGCAGACCCCCAAGTAAGGCAAAAAAAAAGGGCTGGGGGGTCAGAAATGGGGGCTGGGGGTCAGAAATGGGGCTGGGGAGTCAGAAACGGGGTCTAGGGGGTCAGAAATGGGTTCTAGGGGGTAGAAAGTGGGGTTTGGGGTGTGAGAAGTGGGGTCTGATGGGTCAGAAGTGGTGCTGGGGAGTACAAATGGGGTCTGGGGGGGTCAGAAATGGGGTCTACGGGGTCAGAAGTGGGGGTGGGGGGTCAGAAATGGGGTTTGGGGGGTCAGAAATGGGTTCTAGGGGGTAGAAAGTGGGGTTTGGGGGGTCAGAAACGGGGCTGGGGGGTGAGAAGTGGGGTCTGGTTGGTCAGAAATGGGGCTGGGGGGTCAGAAATGGGGCTGGGGGGTCAGAAATGGGGTTTGGGGGGGTCAGAAATGGGGGTTTGGGGGGTCATAAATGGGGCTGGGGGTCAGAAATGGGGTTTGGGGGGTCAGAAATGGGGGCTGAGGGGTCAGAAATGGGGTCTAGGGGGTCAGAAATGGGGTCTAGGGGGTAGAAAGTGGGGTTTGGGGTGTGAGAAGTGGGGTCTGATGGGTCAGAAGTGGTGCTGGGGAGTACAAAATGGGGGCTGGGGGGGTCAGAAATGGGGCTGGGGGTCAGAAGTGGGGTCTACAGGGTCAGAAATGGAGGCTGGGGGGTCAGAAATGGGGCTGGGAGGTCAGAAATGGGGCTGGGGGGTCAGAAATGGGGTCTTGGGGATAGAAAGTGGGGTTTGGGGTGTGAGAAGTGGGGTCTGATGGGTCAGAAGTGGTGTTGGGGGGTAGAAAGTGGGGGCTGGGGGGTCAGAAATGGGGCTGGGGGGTCAGAAATGGGGGTGGGGGGTCAGAAATGGGGGCTGGGAGGTCAGAAATGGGGCTGGGGGGTCAGAAATGGGTTCTAGGGGTAGAAAGTGGGGTTTGGGGGGTCAGAAACGGGGCTGGGGGTGAGAAGTGGGGTCTGGTTGGTCAGAAATGGGGCTGGGGGGTCAGAAATGGGGTTTGGGGGGTCAGAAATGGGGTCTAGGGGGTAGAAAGTGGGGTTTGGGGTGTGAGAAGTGGGGTCTGATGGGTCAGAAGTGGTGCTGGGGGGTAGAAAGTGGGGTTTGGGGGGTCAGAAATGGGGTTTGAGGGCAAGGAATGGGGTTGGGAGGTTTCCCTTCCTTTAGGAATCCTCCTTGAACCCCTCCACCTCCCTATTTTGATTTCTTTTTCCCCAAAAAAACCAACCCCAAGGTGGATCACCCCCGTTCTGCTCCTCATCGACTTCTACGAGAAAACGGCCGTGTCCTCCAAGAGGAGGGCTCAGATGAACAAGGTGGGGGGGTCTGGGGGGGTCCTGGGGGGGTCCTGGGGGGTCTAGGGGGGTCTGGGGGGGCCCTGGGGGGGTCTGGGGGGTCCTGGGGAGGTCTGGGGGGGTCTTGGGGGGGTCTGGGGGGTCCTGGGGGGTCTGGGGGGTCCTGGAGGGGTCTGGGGGGTCCTGGGGGGGTCTGGGGGGTCCTGGGGGGTCCTGGGGGGGTCCTGGGGGGTCCTGGGGGGGTCCTGGGGGGGTCTGGGGGGTCCTGGGGGGGTCCTGGGGGGGTCTGGGGGGGTCCTGGAGGGGTCTGGGGGGGTCTGGGGGGTCCTGGAGGGGTCTGGGGGGTCTGGGGGGTCTGGGGGGTCCTGGAGGGGTCTGGGGGGGTCCTGGAGGGGTCTGGGGGGGTCCTGGGGGGGTCTGGGGAGGTCTGGGGGTCCTGGGGGGGTCCTGGGGGGTCTGGGGGGTCCTGGGGAGGTCTGGGGGGTCCTGGGGGGGTCTGGGGGGTCCTGGGGGGTCCTGGGGAGGTCTGGGGGGTCCTGGGGGGGTCTGGGGGGGTCTGGGGGGTCCTGGGGGGTCCTGGGGGGGTCTGGGGGGGTCTGGGGGGTCCTGGGGGGGTCTGGGGGGGTCTGGGGGGTCCTGGGGGGGTCCTGGGGGGGTCTGGGGGGGTCTGGGGGGTCCTGGGGAGGTCTGGGGGTCCTGGGGGGTCCTGGGGGGGTCCTGGGGGGCCTGGGGGGGTCTGGGGGGTCCTGGGGGGGTCCTGGGGAGGTCTGGGGGGTCCTGGGGGGGTCCTGGGGGGGTCCTGGGGAGGTCTGGGGGGTCCTGGGGGGGTCCTGGGGGGGTCCTGGGGGGGTCCTGGGGGGATCTGGGGGGGTCTGGGGGCGTCCTGAGGGGGTCTGGGGGGTCTGGGGGGTCCTGGAGGGGTCTGGGGGGGTCCTGGAGGGGTCTGGGGGGGTCTGGGGAGGTCTGGGGGGTCCTGGGGGGTCCTGGGGGGGGTCCTGGGGGGGTCTGGGGGGGTCTTGGGGGGGTCTGGGGGGTCCTGGAGGGGTCTGGGGGGGGTCTGGGGAGGTCTGGGGGGGTCTGGGGGGTCCTGGGGGGGTCCTGGAGGGTCCTGGGGGGTCCTGGGGGGGTCTGGGGACACAGATGGGGTCCTAGGGATGGGAAATGGAGTCCTGGGGTGGAGATCTTGGATCTCCAAGACGTGGGAGATCCTGGATGGGGGAGGTTGGGAAAGGGGGTCCTGGGGAGGAACGCTGAGCCCCTCCCCCCTCTCCCCCCCTTCCCGTTCCTCCCAGTATCTCCAGGCTACTGGGAACAACTGGCGCTGGTTCGACGACCGCTCGGGGCGCTGGTGCAGCTACAGCGCCAGCAACAACAGCACCATCGACGCCGCCTGGAGAGCCGGGGAGCCCAACGTCCGCTTCACCGCCGGGCGGCGCCGCTACACCGTGCAGTTCACCACCATGGTGCAGGTAACGCACGGGCACGCCCCGTCGCGACAGACGGGGCCCTGTCGCGATAGCTGGCACCCTCTTGTGATAGCCAGGCCCCTCTTGTGGTAGCCAGGCCCCTGTTGTGGTAGCCAGGCCTCTGTTGTGGTAGCCAGGCCCCTGTTGTGGTAGCCAGGCCCCTGTTGTGGTAGCCAGGCCCCTGTTGTGGTAGCCAGGCCTCTGTTGTGGTAGCCAGGGCCCTGTTGTGGTAGCCAGGCCCCTGTTGTGGTAGCCAGGCCCCTCTTGTGGTAGCCAGGCCACTGTTGTGGTAGCCAGGCCCCTGTTGTGGTAGCCAGGCCCCTGTTGTGATAGCCAGGCCTCTGTTGTGGTAGCCAACCCTCCTGTTGTGATAGCCAGGCCCCTGTTGTGGTAGCCAACCCCCTTGTTGTGGTAGCCAGGCCCCTGTTGTGGTAGCCAGGCCCCTGTTGTGGTAGCCAGGCCTCTGTTGTGGTAGCCAGGCCACTGTTGTGGTAGCCAGGCCTCTGTTGTGGTAGCCAGGCCTCTGTTGTGATAGCCAGGCCTCTGTTGTGGTAGCCAACCCCCCTGTTGTGGTAGCCAGGCCCCTGTTGTGGTAGCCAGGGCCCTGTTGTGGTATCCAGGCCTCTGTTGTGGTAGCCAGGCCCCTGTTGTGGTAGCCAAGCCCCTGTTGTGATAGCCAGGCCTCTGTTGTGGTAGCCAGGCCCCTGTTGTGGTAGCCAGGCCCCTGTTGTGGTAGCCAGGCCCCTGTTGTGGTAGCCAACCCCCCTGTTGTGGTAGCCAACCCCCCTGTTGTGGTAGCCAACCCCCCTGTTGTGGTAGCCAACCCCCTGTTGTGGTAGCCAACCCCCCTGTTGCGATAGCTGACCCCCCCTATCACGACAGCCACCTCCCTGTCGTGACATGACTGACTGTCACGACCTCACCCAGGTGAACGAGGAGACGGGGAACCGGCGCCCGGTGATGCTGACCCTGCTGAGAGCCCCCCGGGGCGGGAAGGGAGGAGGAGGAGGAGGAGGAGGAGGAGGGAAGGAGGGAGCAGAAGGAGAAGGACGGGAGAGCGAGGGGAGAGGGAAAGAGGAGACCCCGAGTGCAGGTAATGGGGAGGGGGCTGGGGGGGGCCCAGAGGCCCCAGGGGTCCCCCCTCCCTCTTTCTGGGTCTCCCCCTTCCTTTGTCTTCACGTCCCCCTCCCCTTTTTTTTTGGGTTCTTCCCCTCCCTCTTTTTGGGTCTCCCCTCTCTCTTTTTTTGACTCCCCTCTCCCTTTTTTGTTTTTATTAATCCCCCTCCTCCTTTTTTTTTTATTAATCCCCCTCCCCCTTTTTTTTTTATCCCCTCCCCTTTTTTTTAATCCCCCCTCTCCTTTTCTTCCCCTTTTTTTAAACCCTCTCCCCTTTTTCTTAATCCCCCTCCCTTTTTTCTCCTTTTTCTAAACCCTCTCCCCTTTTTTTTAATCCCCCTCCCCCTTTTTTTTTCTAATTCTCTCCCCTTTTTTTTAATCCCCCTCCCCTTTTTTTCTCCTTTTTCTAAACTCTCTCCCCTTTTTTTTTAATCCCCCTCCCCTTTTTTTTTTCTAATTCTCCCCCCTTTTTATTAATCCCCCTCTCCCTTTTTTTTTCTAATTCTCCCCCCTTTTTTTTAATCCCCTTCCCCTTTTTTTTAATCCCCCTCCCCTTTTTTTTAATCCCCCTCCCCCTTTTTTTTATCCCCCTCCCCTTTTTATTAATCCCCCTCCCCTTTTTCCTAATCCCCCTCCCCTTTTTTTTTTCTAATTCTCCCCCCTTTTTTTTAACCCCCCTCCCCTTTTTCCTAATCCCCCTCCCCTTTTTTTTTTCTAATTCTCCCCCCTTTTTTTTAACCCCCCTCCCCTTTTTTTTTAATCCCCCTCCCCCTTTTTTTTTCTAATTCTCCCCCCTTTTTTTTAACCCCCCTCCCCTTTTTTTTTAATCCCCCTCTCCCTTTTTTTTTCTAATTCTCCCCCTTTTTTTTTAATCCCCCTCCCCTTTTTTTTTCTAATTCTCCCCCCTTTTTTTTAACCCCCCTCCCCCTTTTTTTTTTTTTTGCTTTAATCCCCCACCCCCTCTTTCCCCCCTTCTCACCCTCTCCCCCCTCTCCCCAGCCCCTCAGCCTCCTCCCTCCGACGAAGACCCCAACCCCGCCGCCGCCTCCGCTCCTCCTCCCCCTTCCCCTGCCCCTCTCCCCCTTGCCCCGAGGACCCCTCCTCGTGCTGGGGGGGCTCTCAGGGGGAGCCCCCGGTGCGGGGCCTGGCGGAGGAGGCGGTGCCGGCGGTTCTCCGGGCCTGTGTCAGCATGCTGGGGGTCCCGGTGGACCCCGACACCCTGCACGCCACGCTGCGCCTCTGCCTGCGCCTGACCCGCAGCCACCACCACGCGCTGCTCTTCGCCGAGCTCCGCAGCACCAGAACCATCCTGGGCCTGACCCAGAGCTCTCCGGCTTCACCCCCCTGGTCACCCTGCTCTTCAGGCACATCATAGAGGACCCCTGCACCCTCAGGCACACCATGGAGAAGGTGGGGGGAGGGGAGGGGAGGGGAGGGGGGGGGGCTCTGGGGGTCGGGGAGTGGGAAGGGGGGAGGTGGGAGGGTGGGGGGGTTGGGTTGGGGATAAGGGGAGGGGGAGGTGGGGGGCTCTGGGGGGTTGGGTTGGGGTAAGGGGAGGGGGCTCAGGTTTGGGTTGGGGTAAGGGGAGGGGGAGGTGGGGGGCTCTGGGGGTTGGGTTGGGGTAAGGGGAGAGGGGGGGTCAGGGGGGTTGGTTTGGGATAAGGGGAGAGGGGGGGTCAGGGGGGTTGGTTTGGGATAAGGGGAGGGGGGGTCGGGTTTGGGTTGGGGTAAGGAGGTGGGGGGCTCGGGGGGGTTGGGCTGGGATAAGGGGAGGGGGGGGTCAGGGGGGTTGGTTTGGGATAAGGGGAGAGGGGGGGTCAGGGGGGTTGGTTTGGGATAAGGGGAGGGGGGGTCGGGTTTGGGTTGGGGTGAGGAGGTGGGGGGCTCTGGGGGGTTGGGTTGGGATAAGGGGAGGGGGAGGTGGGGGGCTCTGGGGGTCGGGGAGTTGGAGGGGGGAGGTGGGAGGGGGGGGGTTGGGTTGGGATAAGGGGAGGGGGAGGTGGGGGGCTCTGGGGGGTTGGGTTGGGATAAGGGGAGGGGGGGGGTCAGGGGGTTGGGTTGGGATAAGGGGAGGGGGGAGGTGGGGGGGTCAGGGGGGTTGGTTTGGGATAAGGGGAGGGGGAGGTGGGGGGCTCTGGGGGTCGGGGAGTGGGAGGGGGGAGGTGGGAGGGTGGGGGGGTTGGGTTGGGATAAGGGGAGGGGGAGGTGGGGGGGCTCTGGGGGGTTGGGTTGGGATAAGGGGAGGGGGGGGTCAGGGGGATTGGTTTGGGATAAGGGGAGGGGGGGGTTGGGTTTGGGTTGGGGTAAGGAGGTGGGGGGCTCTGGGGGGTTGGGTTGGGATAAGGGGAGGGAGAGGTGGGGGGGTTGGTTTGGGATATGGGGAGGGGGAGGTGGGGGGCTCTGGGGGGTTGGGTTGGGATAAGGGGTGGGGGAGGTGGGGGGGTCAGTGGTTTGGGTATCTCCCCCCACATCCCTCCCATATCCCCCCTGTCCCTCCCCTATACCCCCCATGTCCCCCCCGTGTCCCCCCCGTGTCCCCCCCGTGTCCCCCCCGTGTCCCCCCCGTGTCCCACACTGCCTTGTCCCCAGGTGGTGCGTTCAGCAGCCACGAGTGGTGCGGGGAGCAGCAGTTCTGGGGTGGTTTCGGGCAGTTTGGGGTCCCGGGAGGTGAATTACATCCTGAGGGTGCTGGGCCCCGCCGCCTGCCGCAGCCCAAACCTCTTCACCGAGGTCACCACCGCCTGCGTCCGCATCGCCCTCCCCGCCCCCAGGGGGGCTGGCACGGGTGAGACCCCCCCCAAAAACAGCCCAAACCCCCCCTAAAACAACCCAAACACACCCCCACCCCCCCCCCGGGGGGAATGAGGGGATGGGAATGGAAAAATGGGGGAAATGGGGAGGGGGAATGGGGGGATGGGAATGAGGGGGAATGAGGAGGGAATGGAAAAATGGGGAGGGGGAAATGGGGGATGAGAGGGGAAATGGGGGGGAATGAGGGGATGGGAATGGAAAAATGGGGAGGGGGAATGAGGGGGGAATGGAAAAATGGGGAAGGGGAATATGGGGGAATGAGGGGATGGGAATGGAAAAATGGGGGAAATGGGGAGGGGGAATGGGGGGATGGGAATGGGAATGAGGGGAATGAGGAGGGAATGGAAAAATGGGGAGGGGGAAATGGGGGGGTGAGGGGGAGATGGGGGGGAATGAGGGGATGGAAAAATGGGGAGGGGGAATATGGGGGAATGAGGGGATGGGAATGGAAAAATGGGGAAATGGGGATGGGGAATGGGGGGATGGGAGTGGGGGAAATGGGAATGAGGAGGGAATGGAAAAATGGGGAAATGGGGGGGATGAGGGGGAATGGGGGAATGGGAGTGGGGGGGAATGAGGAGGGAATGGAGGGGATGGGAATGAAGGGGGGAATGGGGAGAGAAATGGGGGGAGTGTTGGTCCTGGGGGTCCCTTCTCCCCCAGGAGGTATTCCTGGGGGGGTGTGTGTGTGTGTGTGTGTCTGACCCCCACCCCATTATTTCCCCCCCCCTCTCCCATTTCCTCAGCTTCTGATGATGAATTTGAGAATCTCCGTGTGAAGGGTCCCAACGCAGTGCAGTTGGTTAAGACCACCCCCCTGAAGCCCACCCCCCTGCCCCCCATCCCTGACCCCATCAAGGATGTCATCTATGACATGCTCAACGCCCTGGCTGCCTACCACGCCCCCGAAGAGGGTACCCCAGGCTTGGATTTTGGGGTGGGGGGTGTCCCACAACCCCACCCAGGGGGATACAACCCCTCCCAGGGGGGTACAACCCCTCCCAGGGGGATACAACCCCTCCCAGGGGGGGATACAACCCCTCCCAGGGGGATACAACCCCTCCCAGGGGGGTACAACCCCACCCAGGGGGATACAACCCCTCCCAGGGGGATACAACCCCACCCAGGGGGGGTACAACCCCACCCAGGGGGATACAACCCCTCCCAGGGGGGGTACAACCCCTCCCAGGGGGATACAACCCCTCCCAGGGGGATACAACCCCACCTAGGGGGGGTACAACCCCACCCAGGGGGGGTACAACCCCTCCCAGGGGGGTACAACCCCTCCCAGGGGGATACAACCCCTCCCAGGGGGGGTACAACCCCTCCCAGGGGGGGTACAACCCCTCCCAGGGGGATACAACCCCACCCAGGGGGGATACAACCCCTCCCAGGGGGATACAACCCCTCCCAGGGGGATACAACCCCACCCAGGGGGGTACAACCCCTCCCAGGGGGGTACAACCCCTCCCAGGGGGATACAACCCCTCCCAGGGGGATACAACCCCACCCAGGGGGGTACAACCCCTCCCAGGGGGGTACAACCCCTCCCAGGGGGATACAACCCCACCCAGGGGGGGTACAACCCCTCCCAGGGGGGTACAACCCCTCCCAGGGGGATACAACCCCACCCAGGGGGGGTACAACCCCTCCCAGGGGGATACAACCCCACCCAGGGGGGTACAACCCCACCCAGGGGGTTTTAGGGGGGGGAAAGGTGAAGGAGGGGGTTTTGGGGTGACCCCCAAGGTGGGGTTGGGGGGGTCTAAAAGGGGTGGAGGGGAATTTGGGGGGTTTGAAAGGGAATTGGGGGGGGGTCTGTAAGGGGTGGGGTGGGGGCTTGGGGGGACTGGGGGAAAATTGGGGGCCCCTGAGGGTGAAAGGGGAGCTATGAGAGAAGAACCCCTCCCCCCAGTTTTTGGGTGCCACTCCCAGCACGGGGGGTCCCAAACCCCACCAGCCCCCAAGGCAATTTGGGGAGGGGGGGAGGGAGGGGGAGTCCCTTTAAACCTTTCCTTTTTTTTTTTTTTTTTTTTTTGGATGGGGGTCCTTTGAAGACTTACTAAGTTTTTTTTTTGGGGTGGGGGGGGTGTGTGTGTCTTAACCCCAAGGTGAGAAGGGGGACCCCAAAAGTGCAGCCCCCTCAGAGGTGAGCCAACTGCTGTCAGACATTGGGGATGAGATGTACCAGCAGTACCGAAGCCTCACCAGGCAGCCCCCCGACTTTGAGCCCCCCCCAGGATTCAACATCAACGTGAGGGGGGGCACGGACCCTGGGGGAGGGGGTGGGGGGGGTTTGGAGGTGGATTGGGGGGGGGTTTGAGGGATTTGGGGGGTTTGAGGGGATTTGGGGGGGTTGAGGGGATCTTTGGGGGGGGTTCGGGGGGTGATGGGAGGAGGAAGAGGGAGGGGAGGGGGATCCAGGGGGGGGGCTGGGGCTGGAGTGATGGGAGTGGGGAGGGGGATTTGGGGGACCCCCCTGGCTCTGACGTCACTCCTTGGCTGTGACGTCACCCCTGGCTCTGACGTCACTCCTTGGCTGTGACGTCACCCCTGGCTCTGACGTCACCCCAGGCCCAGGTCTTCGGTGCTGATGGAGCCACCGCTGAGACTCCTCCATCGGGGACCCCCCAGGGAGAAGGTGCCAATGTCCCCACCCCCTCCCAGGGTCCCCTCCTGTCCCCTCCAGGCCACCCCCAGTGTCCCCAACCCCCCCGGTGTCCCCTCCATGTCCCAAAACCTTCAACCTCCCCTTGACCACCTTGACCTTCCCAACGTCCCCGGCGCGTCCCCTGATGTCCCCATCGTGTCCCCTGATGTCCCCTTTGTGTTCCTTGATGTCCCCCTCGTGTCCCCTGATGTCCCCAATGTCCTCTCCATGTCCCCAACTCCCCCGATGTCCCCTCCATGTCCTCAAGACCCCTGAAGCCCCTCCACATCCCCCAAACCTTCAACCTCCCCTTGGCCACCTTGACCCTCCCCAGCGTTCCTTGACCTGGGACGTCCCCATCGTGTCCCCTGATGTCCCCAACGTGTCCCCTGGCCAGCAGGCAGCCCCGAGGAGGGTCGGGATGGTCGGAAGGAGAAGGAAGGGGATCGGGGGGAGGAGCGGGGCCGTGCCAAGGGTTCCAAACCCCTGATGCCCACCTCCACCATCCTGAGGCTCTTGGCCGAGCTCGTCCGCTCCTACGTCGGCATCGCCACCCTCATCGCCAACTACAGCTACACCGTGGGACAGTCCGAGCTCATCAAGGAGGTGACAGGGACACCAGGGGTCAGGGGGGGGGTCTGGGGGGCCGTGGGGGGGGTGTTGAGGTGGTTGGAGTGGGTCTTGAAGGGTTGTGGGGGGTCTCGAGGGGTTCGTGGTGGATCTCAAGGGGTCCGTGGTGGATGTCGGGGTGTTCGTGGTGGTCGTGGGGTCCGTGTTGGGTCACGATGGGTCTGGAAGGGGTTTGTGCTGTGACCTCCCCCCTCAGGACTGCAGTGTTTTGGCCTTTGTCCTGGACCACCTCCTGCCCCAGACCCAGAGTGCAGAGGACAAGGACACCCCTGCCCTGGCCAGGCTCTTCCTCGCCAGCCTGGCAGCCGCCGGCACCGGCACCGACGCTCAGGTGGCTTTGGTCAACGAGGTGAAAGCAGCCCTGGGGAGGCCCTGGCCATGGCTGAGAGCACTGAGAAACATGCCAGGTGGGACAGGGGGACACCTGGGGACACCACGGGGACAGCAGCACCTGGGGACAGCACCTGGGGACAGCACAGGGACAGCAGGACCTGGGGACAGCACAGGGACATCACAGGGACATCACAGGGACAGTAGGACCTGGGAACAGGACCTGGGGACAGCACAGGGACAGCATCTGGGGACAGCAGGACCTGGGGACATCACAGGGACAGCACAGGGACAGCACAGGGACAGCAGGACCTGGGGACAGGACCTGGGGACAGCAGGACCTGGGGACATCACAGGGACAGCACAGGGACAGCAGGACCTGGGAACAGCACCTGGGGACAGCACAGGGACAGCATCTGGGGACAGCAGGACTTGGGACAGCACTTGGAGACATCACAGGGACATCACAGGGACAGCAACACCAGGAGACACCACAGGGACACAAGGGGACACCATGGGGACATCAGAGGAAGATCTGGGGACACCTGGGCAGCAGCAGCTCCCTCAGCCTCACACCAGCCCCAGGCTGAGCTGTCCCTCCCGGAGGTGCCACATCCTCCCTGGGGCTGAGCTGCTCTCCCCAGGGGGGTCTCCCCCATCCCCTCCCCCCACGTGTGACACCTCTGTCTGTCCCCACGCCAGGCTCCAGGCTGTCATGTGCATCATCAGCACCATCATGGAGTCCTGCCCCTCCACCTCCAGCTTCTACAGCAGTGCCACCAAAACCCAACACAACGGGATGAACAACATCATCCGCCTCTTCCTCAAGAAGGGTTTGGTCAACGACCTGGCCAGGGTGCCACACAGCCTGGACCTCTCCAGGTGGCCTTGGGAGGGGGCTGGGGACATCTCCAGGGGTTCTGGGGGGATCTCCAGGGGTTCTGGGGGGATCTTGAGGGGTTCTGGGGGGATCTTGAGGAGTCTCGGGGGATCTTGAGGAGTTGCAGTGGGTTTTGGGGGGATCTTGAGGGGTTTTGGTGGGATCTTGAGGGGTTTGGGTGGGATCTTGAGGGGTTTTGGTGGGATCTTGAGGGGTTCTGGGGGGATCTTGAGGGGTTTTGGTGGGATCTTGGGGGGGTTTTGGGGGGATCTTGAGGGGTTTTGGGGGGATCTTGAGGGGTTTTGGGGGATCTTGAGGAGTCTTGATGGCTCTTGAGGAGTTGCAGTGGGTTTTGGTGGGATCTTGAGGGGTTCTGGGGGGATCTTGAGGGGTTTTGGTGGGATCTTGAGGGGTTTTGGTGGGATCTTGGGGGGGTTTGGGTGGGATCTTGAGGGGTTTGGGTGGGATCTTGAGGGGTTTTGGTGCGATCTTGAGGGGTTCTGGGGGGATCTTGAGGGGTTTTGGTGGGATCTTAGGGGGGTTTTGGGGGATCTTGGGGGGGTTTTGGGGGGATCTTGAGGGGTTCTGGGGGATCTTGAGGAGTCTTGGTGGCTCTTGAGGAGTTGCAGTGGGTTTTGGGGGGATCTTCAGGGGTTTGATGGGTTTTGGTGGGATCTCCAGGGGTCAGGCTGACATTTTAAGGGGTAACAGTGGGTCCTGGAGGGTCGGGGGTGTCCCTGGGGGGTCTCACGTGCCCCCCCACCCCCCAGCCCCAACATGGCCAACACGGTGAACGCGGCGCTGAAGCCCCTGGAGACGCTGTCGCGCATCGTCAACCAACCCAGCGGCCTCTTTGGCACCAAGGGCTCCTCCAGCAAGAGCAAAGGGGAGGGGGCAGGGGGGGCCCGGGAGGCAGGGGCAGCCCCCCCCGACGGAGGTACCCACCCCCCCAGAACCCCCCCTGGGACACCACCTCCTCGTGTGGTCACCGTCCCCTCGCGGTGGTCACGGTCACCGCCTCCTCACGGTGGCCACCGTGCCCCTACGGTGGCCAACACCTCCTCGAGGCCCCCACCATGGCCACCCGTGGTGGTGGTGGCTGGGTGGGGGTGACGCTTGCCCCAACGCCCCCTCCCCATCCCCCAGGGGACCCTGGGGACCCCGAGCCCCCCGAGGAGGACGTGGAGGCGGCGCAGGCGGAGGCGGCCGACGGGGACATGGATGGAGAAGCTGAAGGTGACACCGTGGTCCTGGCAGGACAGCCCGAGGGGCTCAGCACCCAACAGATGCAGGTCAGAGACCCCCTCCCCAAATTCCCCAGCGTCCCCCAACACCCCTAGCACCCCATTCACCCCCCCCTCTGACCCCCACCCAAGGTGGAGAACGATCTGGAGGACCTCATCGATGAGCTGCTGGAGAGGGACGGGGCCAACCGCCAACAGCGCCATCATTGGTTACCACCCCCCCCTTCCCCCCCTCCCCACCACCCCCACCCTAGCTCTGGGGTGGTCCCAGGGACCCCTCCCTCAGGGGGCTGCCCCCGTTCATGGTGGTTTTCACCCCAAACCCAGTGAGCCGCTCCGGGGAGGATGAGTCCCAGGAGGACGTTCTGATGGATGAGGCTCCATCCAACCTCAGCCAAGCTTCCACCCTGCAGGCCAACCGAGAAGGTGGGGGCTTCAGGGAGGGGGGGTCCTCAAAATTTAAGGGGGCTGGGGGTGTCCAGGGTGACACCGAGGTCCCACCCACCCCCCTCCCGTTGTCCCCCCACATCCCCCGTGAAGATTCCATGAACATCTTGGATCCCGAGGATGAGGAGGAGCACACGCAGGAGGAGGACAGCAGTGGCAGCAATGAGGATGAGGATGACAGCCAGGACGAGGAGGAGGAAGAGGAGGAGGAAGATGAGGATGATCAGGTGGGATGGGCAGAGGCCTTGGGTGGGGGTGTCCCCATTTTGGGTCAAGATTCCCCATTTATGGCAACGACTCCTCCGTTTGGGCTCAACGTCGCCTCATTTGGCCTCAACCTTCCCCCCTTTTTGCCTCCTCTCACCTCCCGGGGCCATTTTTTTCCCCTCTCTCTCAGGACGATGAGGAAGGGGAGGAAGGGGAGGAGGAGGAGGATGATGATGATGGCTCTGAGATGGAGTTGGATGAGGATTATCCCGACATGAACGCCTCCCCCCTCGTCCGCTTCGAGCGCTTCGACCGCGACGACGATCTCATCATCGAGTTTGACAACATGTTCTCCAGCCCCAGTACGGCCCTGGGGGGCTCCCCTCCCCCCAGCACCCCACTTCTCCCCTCCCCAGCACCCGGGGGGGGGGTTGGGAGACCTTTGAACCCCCATTTTCCCCCTGATTTTCATCTCCCTGTGACCCCAGGGGTCTCCAGGATGAGCTTTCCCCTTCCCCTCTTCCCTAACCCTTCTTTCTCCCCCAATTTTTCCCCCAGGGGTCTCCAGGATGAGGTTTTCCCCTTCCCCTCTTCCCTAACCCCTATTTTTCCCCCAATTTTTCCTTCCTCATGACCCCAGGGGTCTCCAGGATGAGGTTTCCCCTCCTCTCTTCCCTAACCCTTATTTCTCCCCCAATTCTTCCCCCAGGGATCTCCAGGATGAGGTTTCCCCTTCCCCTCTTCCCTAACCCCTATTTTTCCCCCAATTTTTCCTTCCTCATGACCCCAGGGGTCTCCAGGATGAGGTTTTCCCTTCCCCTCTTCCCTAACCCCTATTTTTCCCCCAATTTTTCCTTCCTCATGACCCCAAGGGGTCTCCAGGATGAGGTTTCCCCTTCCCCTCTTCCCTAACCCTTATTTCTCTCCCAGTTTTTCCCCCAGGGATCTCCAGGATGAGGTTTTCCCCTTCCCCTCTTCCCTAACCCCTATTTTTCCCCCAATTTTTCCTTCCTCATGACCCCAGGGGTCTTCAGGATGAGGCTTCCCCCTCCTCTCTTCCCTAACCCTTATTTGTCTCCCAGGGGTCTCCAGGATGAGGTTTCCCCTTCCTCTCTTCCCTAACCCTTCTTTCTCCCCCAATTTTTCCCCCAGGGGTCTCCAGGATGAGCTTTTTCCCCTTCCCCTCTTCCCTAACCCTTATTTCTCCCCCAATTCTTCCCCCAGGGATCTCCAGGATGAGCTTTTCCCCTTCCCCTCTTCCCTAACCCCTATTTTTCCCCCAATTTTTCCTTCCTCATGACCCCAGGGGTCTTCAGGATGAGGTTTCCCCCTCCCTTCTTCCCTAACCCTTATTTGTCTCCCAGGGGTCTCCAGGATGAGGTTTCCCCTCCTCTCTTCCCTAACCCTTCTTTCTCCCCCAATTCTTCCCCCAGGGATCTCCAGGATGAGGTTTTCCCCTTCCCCTCTTCCCTAACCCCTATTTTTCCCCCAATTTTTCCTTCCTCATGACCCCAGGGGTCTCCAGGATGAGGTTTCCCCCTCCTCTCTTCCCTAACCCTTCTTTCTCCCCCATTTTTTCCCCCAGGGGTCTCCAGGATGAGGTTTCCCCCTCCTCTCTTCCCTAACCCTTATTTCTCTCCCAGTTTTCCCCCAAGGGTCTCCAGGATGAGCTTTTCCCCCCTCCCCTCCTTCATTTCCCCCCCCCGAATTTCAAATCCACATTTTTTTTCCAATCCCGGGGTGACCTCAGGACGGGGATTTTCCCCCTCCCCACCTTCTTAACTCCTCTTTTTTTCCCCCTTCCCCAGCTGACATCCCCCCCTCCCCGGGGAACATCCCTGCCAGCCACCCCCTCCTGGTCCGTCACGCCGACCACGGGGCCCTCTCCCTGGGCACGGGCGCTGCCACCACCCGCCTGGCCCAGGGCTTGGGGCGCAGCCAACGCACCCTCAGGCAGCTGACAGCCAATGCTGGGCACACCATCCACGTCCACTACCCGGGGGCCAGGCAGCCAAACCCCCCCCTCATCCTCCAGAGGTCAGTGACACACCCGGGGCACCCAAACCCCAGGGGCAGGGGGGGCACAAAACGCACCCCGAGTGCCAGAAAGTGCACCCGGGGTACCCAAAATGCACCAGGGGCACCCAAAATGCACCCAGGGGCACCTAAAATGCAACCAGGGGCACCTAAAATGCAGCCAGGGGCACCTAAAATGCACCCAGGGCACCCAAAATGCACCCGGGGCACCCAAAATGCAACCAGGGGCACCTAAAATGCACCCAGGGAACCCAAAATGCACCCAGGGGCACCCAAAATGCACCCAGGGTACCCAAAATGCACCCAGGGGCACCCAAAATGCATCCGGGGCACCCAAAATGCAACCAGGGGCACCCAAAATGCACCCAGGGTACCCAAAATGCACCCAGGGGCACCCAAAATGCAGCCAGGGGCACCCAAAATGCACCCAGGGGCACCCAAAATGCAGCCAGGGGCACCCAAAATGCAACCAGGGGCACCCAAAATGCACCCGGGGCACCCAAAATGCAACCAGGGGCACCTAAAATGCAACCAGGGGCACCCAAAATGCACCCGGGGCACCCAAAATGCAACCAGGGGCACCCAAAATGCACCCGGGGCACCCAAAATGCAACCAGGGGCACCCAAAATGCAGTCGGGGCACCCAAAATGCACCAGGGGCACCTAAAATGCAGCCAGGGGCACCCAAAATGCAACCAGGGGCACCCAAAATGCAACCAGGGGCACCTAAAATGCAGCCAGGGGCACCCAAAATGCACCCGGGGCACCCAAAATGCAACCAGGGGCACCTAAAATGCAACCAGGGGCACCCAAAATGCAGTCGGGGCACCCAAAATGCAACCAGGGGCACCCAAAATGCACCAGGGGCACCTAAAATGCAGCCAGGGGCACCCAAAATGCAACCAGGGGCACCCAAAATGCACCAGGGGCACCCAAAATGCACCAGGGGCACCCAAAATGCAACCAGGGCACCCAAAGTGCAGCCAGGGGCACCCAAAATGCAACCAGGGGCACCCAAAATGCACCCAGGGGCACCTAAAATGCAACCAGGGGCACCCAAAATGCACCCAGGGGCACCCAAAATGCACCCGGGGCACCCAAAATGCACCAGGGGCACCTAAAATGCAACCAGGGGCACCTAAAATGCAGCCAGGGGCACCTAAAATGCACCAGGGGCACCTAAAATGCAGCCAGGGGCACCCAAACAAAGCAGCTGAACAGGAGCCCAACCTCCCCCCCCTCAAACCTCACCAAAACCTCCACCCCCTGCTGTCACCCTGTGTCCCCCCCAGTGTCCCTGTGTCCCCTTCCCGGTGTCCCCTTCCCCCGGGTGACCCCATGCCCCCTCCCAATGTCCCTGTGTCCCCTTCCTGGTGTCCCCCTCCCCCCGGGTGACCCCGTGTCCCCCCCCCCCCGGTGACACTGTGTCCCCCCCAGTGTCCCTGTGTCCCCCCCAGTGTCCCCGTGTCCCCCCCCCAGGCTGCTGTGCCCCTCAGACACCCTCCAGCTCAGCAGCGGCCGCCGCTGCACACCCCGTGTCCCCCCCCAGTGTCCCTGTGTCCCCTTCCTGGTGTCCCCTCCCCCCCGGGTGACCCCGTGTCCCCCCCCCCCGGTGACACTGTGTCCCCCCCAGTGTCCCCATGTCCCCCCCCCAGGCTGCTGTGCCCCTCAGACACCCTCCAGCTCAGCAGCGGCCGCCGCTGCACACCCCGTGTCCCCTCCCAGTGTCCCTGTGTCCCCTTCCTGGTGTCCCCTCCCCCCGGGTGACCCCGTGTCCCCCCCCCAGTGTCCCTGTGTCCCCCCCAGTGTCCCTGTGTCCCCCCCAGTGTCCCCATGTCCCCCCCCCAGGCTGCTGTGCCCCTCAGACACCCTCCAGCTCAGCAGCGGCCGCCGCTGCACACCCCGTGTCCCCTCCCAGTGTCCCTGTGTCCCCTTCCTGGTGTCCCCTCCCCCCCGGGGACCCCGTGTCCCCCCCCCAGTGTCCCTGTGTCCCCCCCAGTGTCCCCGTGTCCCCCCCAGTGTCCCTCTGTCCCCCCCCAGTGTCCCCATGTCCCCCCCCCAGGCTGCTGTGCCCCTCAGACACCCTCCAGCTCAGCAGCGGCCGCCGCTGCACACCCCGTGTCCCCTCCCAGTGTCCCTGTGTCCCCTTCCTGGTGTCCCCTCCCCCCGGGTGACCCCGTGTCCCCCCCCCAGTGTCCCTGTGTCCCCCCCCAGTGACCCTGTGTCCCCCCCCAGGCTGCTGGGTCCCTCTGCAGCTGCTGACATCCTCCAGCTGAGCAGCTCCCTGCCGCTGCAGAGCCGCGGGCGCGCGCGGCTGCTGGTGGGGAACGAGGACGTTCACATCATCGCCCGCTCGGATGAGGAGCTCCTGGATGACTTCTTCCACGAGCAGGGAAGTGCTGGCAGCCAGGCAGGTGAGTGGGGGCACGGGCAGAGACCCCTCCCTCAAATTGGGGGGGGGGACAGGGGGGGCGTAGGAGGGACCCCTCCTCAAACGGCGTGGGACGGGAGAGGGAAGGGGCTTGGGGGGAAAGGGGGAAAAAGGGGGTGGAGGGGAGAGGAGGGGTTAAGGGAGGTGGGGAGGGGGTTAAAGGAGTGGGGAGGGGGCTTGGGAAAGGGGGGGGGCTTGGGAAAGTGGGGGGTGAGAGAGATCAGGGAGACCCCCCTTGAAATCAAGGGGATGGGGATGGAGGGAGAAGGAAGTGCTTATGGGGAGAGGGGAAAAAGGGGGTGGAGGGAAGAGGAGGGGGTCTAAAGGAGTGGGGAGGGGGTTGAAGGAGTGGGGAGGGGGCTAAGAGGGAGGAGGGGGGGTGGATTGAAGGGGTGGGGGGGTGAGAACTTGGAAGAGACCCCCCCCCTCAAACTAAGGGGCTGAGGAGGGAATGAGGAGGCAGTGGGTGGAGGAAAGGGGAGGGGCAAAGGAGGAAAAGAGGGCGTGGTCTAGGCCAAGGGGCGGGGTTTATCCTTCAGAGGCCCCGCCCCCTTCATCTGGGTTCACCCCGTGTCCCCCCCCACCCTGTGCCCCCCCCCAGGGACCCTCTCCAGCATCCCCACTGCCCTCACCCGATGGACTGAGGAGTGCAAAGTGCTGGATGCTGAGAGCATGCACGACTGTGTCTCAGGTGGGTGTGTCCCCCAGGGGGGGGTGTGCCCCCCCCCCGTGTCCCCGAGACCCCCCCTCCATTTCGCCAGGAACCCCCCCAGTGTCCCCAAGACCCCCCTGAAGTCCCACAACCCCCCCGTACCCTCCAAACCACAGAGCTTTCCGGTGCCATCGTCCACCTCTCCCAATGTCCCCAAGCCCTCCAGGGTGTCCCCAGCCCCTCCAGGGTGTCCCCAATCCCCCTGGGGTGTCCCCAATCCCCCTGGGGGGGGGGTCTCAACCCTTTTTTGTCCCCCGTGTCCCCCCCCCCCAGTGGTCAAGGTCCCCATCCTGGCCCGTTTGGAAGCTCTGAGGGACGAGGAGCTGGACGAGCGCCGGGAGAAGCGTCGGCGCCAGGCGGCCGAGGAAGAAGCCAAAAACACTGAGAAAGAGGAAAAGGAGGGGCCCGACCCCCAGGTGAGGGGCGCCACGACCCCCCCCCCTAAAAAAAAAATCAGGGGGAGAGGGGGAGAAAAGCAACAAAGCCCCCAAAAAATCCTTCCCCCTCCCTCCTTAGGACGCCGCCTCCAAAGCCGCTGCTGACGTCACCCCCCCAGGTAACTCCGTGCCCTCACCTCCTTTTTAAACCTGTTTGAAGGTGCCCCCCCCCAAGCTTGGAAATATCTCGGGGATCCCCCCCCCCACTCTCTAAGCCCCCCCCCCTTGCTGCACCCCGCGGGTTGAGGTAGTAGATTGTATAGTTGGAGGGTCACACCCCCGTTCGGAGATAACTATACAGTCTACTGTCTTCCTCGCGGGGCGCGCGGCCGCCGGACTCCTGGGGACCCTCCTGGGGGGCTGAATTTGGGGGGGGGGCTGTATTTGGGGGGGGGGAGGCATCGGGGGGGCTCTGCTGTATCTCCTCTTCTCCCCCCCCCCCCCCCCCCAGTATACCCAGTTGAAGCGGGAGAAATGGAAGAAGAGGGGGACCCCTCCCTCCCGTTAGGGTGCAGCCTGAGGGGGGGTGGGGGCTGATTAATGGGGGGGGTTAATTAGGGGGGGGGGTTGTTTAATTTGGGAGGGGGTTGTTTAATTGGGGAGGAGGGGTTGGGGGGCTCTGTTGTATCTCTTTTCCTTCCCCCCCTCCAGTTAAAAGGAAGAGGAATGGGAGGGGAGGGGGGGGTGAAAGGGTGGGAGGGGGATTTTGGGGGTGTTTTTTTCAGGGGGGGGGAGCCCCCTCTGTGGGACCCTTCCCTCCTATTGGGGTGCAGGTGGATGCCTGGGGTCCCTTTGGGGGGTGGGGGCTGATTAATGGGGGGGGTCAAGTAATTGAGGGGGGGCTGATTAATTTGGGGGGGAACACTGGGGGGGGCTCCATGGTATCTCCCCCCCCACTCCATGTGCACTTAAAGGTGGAGGAATGGGGGGGGGGGGGGGGGCGACACTTGGAGGGTTGAAAATGGGGGGGGGGGGAGGTTTCAGGGTTAAATTTTTTGGGGGGGGGGTTGTTGGGTTGTGGGGGGAGGGGGCAGGTGTGTGTCCCCCCCTTTTTGGGGTGCAGCTGGATGCCTGGGTCCCCTCGGGGGGAGGGTGTGTGGTTATTTGGGGGAGGGTCTGTGGTGTCCCGCACCCAATGAAAGGTGTTTAAAGGGGGGGGGGGGGCATTTGGGAGGGGGCTTGAGGGGGGGAGATTTGGGGGGGGGGGGTCTCACAGATGTCCTAAAAGATGCAGAAGTTGGGGGGGGGGGGTTGTTCCAGGTTTTTTTGAGTGTGTGTGGGGGTGTCTCTCCTGAGTTTTTTTGAAGGGGGGGTCTCTCCCTGACACCCTTGTGTGTCCCCCCCCCACCCCAGAGCCCAGCGGGACACCGGGTGAGCCCCCCCCTCCTCGAGGGCCCATCCTGACCTTGGAGCTGGATGAGCCGGAGCCCACCCCCCCCCCAACCCAAGACCCCCCCTCGGGCACCCCCCAAGTCCCCCCACGGCCCCCCCAGGCCCCCCCCCTGAAAACGACGAAGACGGAGGGGGGGGAGGAGGAGGAGGGGGGGGGGGTGTTTCGGGGAGACCCCCCCAGGAGGCTGAAGCCACTCAGATGGAGCTGTCCCCCGCCCCCACCATCAGTGAGTTGCCCTTTTGGGGGGAATTCCCCGGGTTTTGGGGCTGGGGGGGGGGGGATTGGGTGGGTCCTGGAAGTGAGGGGGGGGTCTGACCCTGTCTGTCTGTCTGTCCCCCCCCCCCCTCAGCGTCGCTGTCCCCAGAGAGGGCAGAGGAGGGGGAGGCTCTGGTGGGGGGGAGCTCCCAGCTGGAGGGCTCCCCCATGGACACCTCCTCGATGACGTCATCATCAGGCGCCCTGGAGGGGGAGGGGAGTGGGGGGGGAGAGGTGGGGGCGGTGGCTCCCAACAACCCCCCCAACCCCCCCGCCACCCCCCCAGGGACCCCCCCCTGCCCCGCCCGACGCCGCCCAGCAGCCCCCCGAGGAGAGGTGAGAAGTGATAACCCCTCCCCCACCCCCCAGTGATGTCACACCCCCGGGGCAGTGACGTCATCTCCCCGTGCTGTGACGTCACAGCCCTCTTCTGTGACGCCACGCCCCCTTTCTGTGGTGTCACACCCCTCTCTGTGACGTCACCACGTTGCCCTCTGACGTCACTCCCTCTCTTTCTCTCTCTCCCCCAGCTCTCCAACCCCTTCTTCTCACAGCCCCCCCCACGACCCCCACCCCACAGCCGAGGGGCGGGGGGGTCCCGAGGAGCCCCTCCCATCCACCAGCAGCGAGGAGGAGGACCCCCTGGCCGGTCAGTGTCCCCCCTGTCCCCAAGAGGGGTCCCCAGGGGGTGTCCCCACATCCCAAGGGGTGTCCCCATGTCCCAAGGGGTGTCCCCATCCTGTCCCCCTGGCTCAGGGGGTGTCCCCCTGTCTCGGGGGGGTTGTCCCAACCGTGTCCCCCCCCCCATGTCCCAGGGATCAGTCTGCCAGAGGGGGTGGACCCCTCCTTTTTGGCCGCTCTGCCCGAGGACATCCGCCGGGAGGTTCTGCAGAACCAACTGGGGATTCGCCCCCCGGCCCGGGCCCCCCCGGCCCCCGGCCCTGCCCCCCCAGCCCTGCCCCCCCCGGGCCTCACCGAGGTCAGCCCCGAGTTCCTGGCAGCCCTGCCCCCCGCCCATCCAGGAGGAGGTATGGAGGGGGGGGATGAATGGGGGGGAGGAACGGGGTGGGATGAATGGGGTAATTATTGGGGGGTATGAATGGGGAGGGTATGAATGGGGGGGGATGAATAGGGGGGGATGAATAGGGGGGGTGAATGGGGGGGAAAGAATGGGGTAATTAATGGGGAGGAGTATGAATGGGGGGGATGAATGGGTGATTAATGGGGGATATGAATGGGGTAATTAATGGGGGGTATGAATGGGAGGAGTATGAATGGGGGGGATGCATGGGAGGGAATGTGGATGGGGGGCTGAGTAATGGGGGTATGAATGGGGGGGGTATGAATGGGGTGTCATAGGGGCAGTGAGGGGAGTGTTAATGTGGGGTAATTAATGAGGAGGGTATTAATGAGGGTACATAATGGGTAATTAATGAGGAGAGTTTATGGGGTACTTAATGAAGGGCATGTTACTGGAGGGCTGCTAATGAGGGTTACTAAATAAGGGGTAATTAATGAGGGGATATTAATGGGTAATTAATGAGGGGAGGGGCTTAACAGGGAGGTGATTATTAGGAAAGGGGGGGGGGGGAGGCTGGGGGATCCCTGGGAATCCCTGGCTCTTTAGGGGGGGGATCCCTGGGAATCCCTGGCTCTTTAGGGGGGGGATCCCTGGGGGTCTGTGCCTCTTTGGGGGGACTTTTGGGGGTCCGTGCCTCTTCAGAGGTGCCCCCCGTGTGTCAGTGCCTTTTTGTGGGTGCAGGTGCCTTTTTGGGGGTGCAGGGGGGGAGGGGTTTCTCCTTACACCGGGTGCCTCCCCGGGGGGGGGGGGGCAGGGAGGTTCCATCCCCACCTCTCCCTCCCTCCCTCCCTCCCTCCCTCTCTCCCTCCCCCAGGTCCTGGCCCAGCAGCGCGCGGAGCAGCAGCGCCGGGAGCTGACGGCGGCGGCGGGGTCGGAGGCGGCTCTGGACCCGGTGACTTTCATCCAGACTCTGCCCTCTGCCCTCGGAGCTGAGGCGCTCGGTGCTGGAGGACATCGAGGACAGCGTCCTGGCCGTGATGCCCCCCGACATCGCCGCCGAGGCCCAGGCGCTGCGCCGGGAGCAGGAGGCGCGGCAGCGGCAGCTGATGCACGAGAGGCTCTTCGGACACCCCAGCACCTCCGCGCTCTCCGCCATCCTCCGCAGCCCCGGTCAGTGCACGGGGACACACACACCTGGGACACACACACACACACACACACACACACACACACACACGTGAGACACACACACACACACGTGAGACACACACACACACACGTGAGACACACACACACACACCTGGGACACACACACACACACGTGAGACACACACACACACCTGGGACACACACACACACCCCTGGGACACACACACACACCCCTGGGACACACACACACACGTGAGACACACACACACACACGTGACACACACACACACACACGTGAGACACACACACACCCCTGGGACACACACACACACCTGGGACACACACACACACACGTGAGACACACACACACACACCTGAGACACACACACACACACGTGAGACACACACACACACACCTGGGACACACACACACACACCTGGGACACACACACACACACACGTGAGACACACACACACACCCCTGGGACACACACACACACACACCTGGGACACACACACACACACCTGGGACACACACACACACACACGTGAGACACACACACACCTGTGAGACACACACACACACACACCTGGGACACACACACACACACGTGAGACACACACACACACACACACGTGAGACACACACACACACCACGTGAGACACACACACACACACACCTGGGACACACACACACACACACGTGAGACACACACACACACCTGGGACACACACACACACACGTGAGACACACACACACACACCTGGGACACACACACACACACACACACACACACGGAGACACACACACGTGAGACACACACACACACACACACCTGAGACACACACACACACACACACACCTGGGACACACACACACACACACACCTGGGACACACACACACACCCCTGGGACACACACACACACACACACACACACACACGACACACACACGTGAGACACACACACACACACCTGGACACACACACACACACACCTGGGACACACACACACACACGTGAGACACACACACACACACCCCTGGGACACACACACACACACGTGAGACACACACACACACACACGTGAGACACACACACACACACGTGAGACACACACACACACACCTGGGACACACACACACACACGTGAGACACACACACACACACGTGAGACACACACACACACACGTGAGACACACACACACACACCTGGGACACACACACACGACACACACACGTGAGACACACACACACACACCTGGGACACACACACACACACGTGAGACACACACACACACACACGTGAGACACACACACACACACGTGAGACACACACACACACACACCTGGGACACACACACACACACGTGAGACACACACACACACACCTGGGACACACACACACACACCTGGGACACACACACACCCCCAGGTCACACCCATCCCCCCTGGGGTCACACACCCCACCTGGGTCACACCGACCCCACCCGGGTGACACCAACTCCTCTGGGTCACTCCAACCCCCCAGTTCCCTCCAGTTCTCTCCAGTCCCCTCCAGTTCACTCCAGTCCCCCCCTGGTCACTCCAACCCCCCACAGTTCCTTCCAGTTCTCTCCAGTGCCCCCAGTCCCTCCAGTAACCCCAGTCCCCGTCCCACAGCCTTCCCCATTCCCCGCACTCCCTCCCAGTCCCTCCCAGTAACCCCAGTCCCCGTCCCACAGCCTTCCCTATTCCCCGCACTCCCTCCCAGTGCCCCCCAGTCCCTCCCAGTAACCCCAGTCCCCGTCCCACAGCCTTCCCCATTCCCCGCACTCCCTCCCAGTGCCCCCCAGTCCCTCCCAGTAACCCCACTCCCTGTCCCACAGCCTTCCCCATTCCCCGCACTCCCTCCCAGTGCCCCCCAGTCCCTCCCAGTAACCCCAGTCCCTGTCCCACAGCCTTCCCCATTCCCGCACTCCCTCCCAGTGCCCCCAGTCCCTCCAGTAACCCCAGTCCCCGTCCCACAGCCTTCCCCATTCCCCGCACTCCCTCCCAGTGCCCCCCAGTCCCTCCCAGTAACCCCAGTCCCCGTCCCACAGCCTTCCCCATTCCCCGCACTCCCTCCCAGTGCCCCCCAGTCCCTCCCAGTAACCCCAGTCCCCGTCCCACAGCCTTCCCCATTCCCCGCACTCCCTCCAGTGCCCCCCAGTCCCTCCCAGTAACCCCAGTCCCCGTCCCACAGCCTTCCCCATTCCCCGCACTCCCTCCCAGTGCCCCCCAGTCCCTCCCAGTAACCCCAGTCCCCGTCCCACAGCCTTCCCCATTCCCCGCACTCCCTCCCAGTGCCCCCCAGTCCCTCCAGTAACCCCAGTCCCCGTCCCACAGCCTTCCCCATTCCCCCCACTCCCTCCCAGTGCCCCCCAGTCCCTCCCAGTAACCCCAGTCCCTGTCCCACAGCCTTTACCATTCCCCGCACTCCCTCCCAGTCCCTCCCAGTAACCCCAGTCCCTGTCCACAGCCTTCCCCATTCCCTGCACTCCCTCCAGTGCCCCCCAGTCCCTCCCAGTAACCCCAGTCCCTGTCCCACAGCCTTTACCATTCCCCGCACTCCTCCCAGTCCCTCCCAGTAACCCCAGTCCCTGTCCCACAGCCTTCCCCATTCCCCGCACTCCCTCCCAGTGCCCCCCAGTCCCTCCAGTAACCCCAGTCCCCGTCCCACAGCCTTCCCCATTCCCTGCACTCCCTCCCAGTGCCCCCCAGTCCCTCCCAGTAACCCCAGTCCCTGTCCCACAGCCTTCACCAGCCGGCTGAGTGGGAACAGGGGGGTGCAGTACACGCGCCTGGCGGTGCAGCGGGGGGGCACCTTCCACATGGGGGGCAGTGCCCCACACACCAGGTATGGGGGGGACCCTCGGGACCCCCACCCCCCTTTCCCTTCCCCTCCAGGTCCTTTCTGCTCCCTTTGATGCTTTCCCTCAGCTCTTTTTGGGGTCTTTCCAGTTTTTGGGGTTGTTTCCATTTTCTTTGGGTTCTTCTCATTTTTTTTTGGGGGCTCCTCTCTGGATTTTTTTGCAATTCCTTTGGGGCTCTTTAATTTTTTTTTGCTTGCTTCCCACCATTTTCTTCCTTTGTTTCTCAGTTTCTGTTTGGGTCCCTCCATATTTTGGGGGGGTTCCTTCGTTTCCTTTTTGGGTTCTTCCACTTCCTTTTGGGTTCTTCCAGTTCCTTTTGCCTCCCTCCTTATTTTTTAGGGGTTCCTCTATTTCCTGTTGCCTCCCTCCATATTTTTAGGGGTTCCTCCCTTTCCTTTTGCCTCCCTCCTTATTTTTTAGGGGTTCCTCTATTTCCTTTTGCCTCCCTCCATATTTTTTAGGGATCCCTCCCTTTCCTTTTGCCTCCCTCCTTATTTTTTAGGGGTTCCTCTATTTCCTTTTGCCTCCCTCCTTATTTTTTAGGGATCCCTCCCTTTCCTTTTGCCTCCCTCCTTATTTTTTAGGGGTCCCTCCCTTTCCTTTTGCCTCCCTCCTTATTTTTTAGGGGTTCCTCCCTTTCCTTTTGCCTCCCCTCCTTATTTTTTAGGGTTCCTCCCTTTCCTTTTGCCTCCCTCCTTATTTTTTAGGGATCCCTCCCTTTCCTTTTGCCTCCCTCCTTATTTTTTGGGGATCCCTCCCTTTCCTTTTGCCTCCCTCCTTATTTTTTAGGGATCCCTCCCTTTCCTTTTGCCTCCCTCCTTATTTTTTAGGGGTTCCTCCCTTTCCTTTTGCCTCCCTCCTTATTTTTTAGGGGTTCCTCCCTTTCCTTTTGCCTCCCTCCTTATTTTTTAGGGGTTCCTCCCTTTCCTTTTGCCTCCCTCCTTATTTTTTAGGGGTTCCTCCATCTCCTTTTGCCTCCCTCCTTATTTTTTAGGGGTTCCTCCCTTTCCTTTTGCCTCCCTCCTTATTTTTTAGGGATCCCTCCCTTTCCTTTTGCCTCCCTCCTTATTTTTTAGGGGTTCCTCCCTTTCCTTTTGCCTCCCTCCATATTTTTAGGGGTTCCCTCCCTTTCCTTTTGCCTCCTCCTTATTTTTTAGGGATCCCTCCCTTTCCTTTTGCCTCCCTCCTTATTTTTTAGGGATCCCTCCTTTTCCTTTTGCCTCCCTCCTTATTTTTTAGGGGTTCCTCCCTTTCCTTTTGCCTCCCTCCTTATTTTTTAGGGATCCCTCCTTTTCCTTTTGCCTCCCTCCTTATTTTTTAGGGGTTCCTCCATCTCCTTTTGCCTCCCTCCTTATTTTTTAGGGGTTCCTCCCTTTCCTTTTGCCTCCCTCCTTATTTTTTAGGGATCCCTCCCTTTCCTTTTGCCTCCCTCCTTATTTTTTAGGGGTTCCTCCCTTTCCTTTTGCCTCCCTCCATATTTTTAGGGGTTCCTCCCTTTCCTTTTGCCTCCCTCCTTATTTTTTAGGGATCCCTCCCTTTCCTTTTGCCTCCCTCCTTATTTTTTAGGGATCCCTCCCTTTCCTTTTGCCTCCCTCCTTATTTTTTAGGGGTTCCTCCCTTTCCTTTTGCCTCCCTCCTTATTTTTCAGCCCTTCTTCCCGCGTCCCTCCCTTTCCTCTCACCTTCCTCCCCTTCTCCCTCGCCTCCCTTGCCCTCCCCCCAATATTTTTTGGCTCCCCTCTCCCTGCAGACCCTCTGGCAGCAGTGTTGACAGCCTCCTCCGCCTGCGGGGCCGTTTGCTGCTGGACCACGAAGCCCTTTCCTGCCTCTTGGTTCTCCTCTTCGTCGACGAACCCAAACTCAACACCAACCGCCTGCACCGCGTCCTCCGCAACCTCTGCTACCACGCTCCCACCCGGGGCTGGGTGGTCCGCAGCCTCCTCTCCATCCTCCAGCGCAGCAGCGAGAGCGAACTCTGCCTCGAGGGACCCCGGGGAGGACCCCAACCCCCCCCCGAGGAGAGACCCCGGAGGAGCGCGGCCGCCCGCGCCTCTTCCGTCTCCGCCGCGGAGCCTCCGCCGCCTCCTCCTCCTCCTCCCCCCCCGGGGCTTGGATCTCCTGCAGAGGGTGGAAGCCCGGAGCTCGGGGCAGCTCTCTTGGCTCTCGGTCTCCATGGACGCGGCCTTGGGCTGCAGGACCAACATCTTCCAGATCCAGAGGGTCCCCGGGAGGAAGCACACGGGAGAAGCACGCGGCGGCCGCCGGCTCCGCCGTCCACATCCACCCCCAGGCGGCCCCTGTCGTCTGCAGACACGTCCTCGACACCCTCATCCAGCTGGCCAAGGTCTGGGGGGGGGGGGGTTTGGGGGTGCTGGGGGGTCCAGGGAGTGATGGAGGCCTCTGGGGGAGCAGGGGCCCCCCCCAGCTCTGGGGGTCCTTGCAGGGAGCACTTCACTAACCCCGGATGTTCCCCCCCCCCCCCCAGGTCTTCCCCAGCCACTTCACCCAACAACGAGCCCGTGACCCCCCCGCCGACCCCGACCGTGGCCCCCCCAAACCGGGGGGCAGCCCCTGCCCTCCCCCACCTCCCCAAACCCCTCCCGCCCCCCTCCTCCTCCTCCTCCTCCTCCTTCCTCTGCCCCCCCCAACCCCCCGTCTAACCCCCCCCTCCTCCTCCTCCTCCTCCCCCTCCCACCACCCCTCCCAACCTTTCCACCGATTTTTGGGACCTTTTGGTGAAATTGGACAACATGAACGTCAGTCGGAAGGGGAAGAGCTCGGCCAAGGCGGGGGCCGGGGCGGGGGGTCCTGAACCCGAGACCCCCGGGGGGGGGGTTTGGAGACCTCCCCCCTGGGGCAGTTGATGAACATGTTGTCCCACGGGGTCATCCGCCGCAGCGCTCTCCTCACCGAGAAGCTCCTGCGCCTCCTCTCCCTCATCTCCATCGCCCTCCCTGAGGGGGGGGGGAGGTGGCAAAGGGGCTGAGAACCCCCCCAGCCTCAGCCTCCCCCTGGTGGGGGGGGGTGGGGTGGTGGTGGCAGCGGGGGAGGGGGTGGTGGTGGCAGTGGGGGGGACGGCGGCTGCTGGGGGTCCCGGGAGCCCCCAGGGAGGGAACGGAGGTCACGCGGCGACGGCGGCGGCCGGGGGGGGTGAGTTTGGGGAGGGGGACACAGGGAGAGGGGGGTGTGGGGATGGGGAAAGGGAGAGGGAGGGGGGTTTGGGGACAAGGAGGGGGATACAGGGACAGGGAGGGGGATGTGGGGATGTAGGACAGGGAGGGGGGCGTGGGGACGGGGAGGGACAGGGGGACAGGGAGAGGGACAGGGAGAGGGACGTGGGGACAGGGAGAGGGACAGGGGGAGGGATGTGGGGACAGGGAGGGGGACGTGGGGATTAGGGACATGGGAAGATGGATGGGGACATGGATTGGGGACACGGGGCTGGGGACAGGGATGAGGACACAGGGATGGGACGAGGACAAAGCGGGAGGTGACTGGGGACAAAGCCACGGGGGGGAGGGAGGGTGCCATGTCCCCTCCTGTCTTTGTCCCTGTGTGTGTCCCCCATCCCTGACTGTCCCCTTCTGTCCCAAAAGCCCACACCAGGAGCTCCAAGTCCCCTGCCAAGGGCTCTGAGGGTGTCCCTGGTGTCCCCCCCGACACACGGATGGCGGCCACGGGGCTGACCGAGAGCCAACTGCAGCTCTCGGTGGAGGTAACGCCCGCCTCGAAACGGGGCAGAAAAAGAGGCAAAAAACACCCCAAAAATGGGCCGGGGACATCCCTGACTTGTCCCCACCTTCGTCCCCAAGGTGCTGACGTCCCACTCGTGCTCGGAGGAGGGGTTGGAGGACGCAGCCAACGTCCTCCTGCAGCTGTCGCGGGGGGACGGGGGCACCCGGGACACGGTGCTGCGGCTGCTGCTCAGCGGCGCCCGCACCCTGGGGGGTGCCCTCTGCAGGCAGATCGGTAACGGGGGGCAGGGGGGGGGCACCCGGAGGTGGGGGGTGACGTCATGACCCCCGGTGATGACGTCACACCCCCTCCTCCCCCCCCCCCCGTGGCAGGCACGCTGCTGGCGGAGCTGCGGGAATACAACCTGGAGCAGCAGAGGAGGGCGGGGGGCGGAGAGGCCTCCCCAGAGGGGCTCCCCGAGGAGCAGCCCCCCAGTGCCAAGCTCAAGGGGAAGATGCAGAGCCGGTGAGAGAACCCCCCAGGCCCTGCACTCCGAGCCCTGCTGAGCACCCTCACTCCTTTGGTTAACCCTGCACCCTACTGATCCCTCTCATCCTCCCTAACTCCTGTCCCCCGCTGACAACTTCCACCCCTTTCGTTAACTCCCTGCTAACGACCCTCCTCCTCGTTAACCTCTCCCCTCCTGACAACTTCCACTTTTTTCTCCACTCACCCTCCTCCTCTCCCTCCCGACACCCCCCCCCTCTCCTCACCCCTTTCCCCCCCCCTCTCTCTCTCCCCTCCTCCCCCCCAGGTTCGACACGGCCGAGAGCGTGGTGATCGTGGCGTGCCAGAAGCGTGCTCTGGGGGGCGGGAGCTGCAGTTGCCCTCCATGTCTGTCCTCACCTCCAAGACCTCCACGCAGCGCTTCTTCCTCCGCGTCCTCCAGGTCATCATCCAGCTGCGCGACGACACCCGACGGGCACACAAGAAAGCCAAGCAGGCCGGCCGCCTGGGTAAGGGGGGGGCCACCTGCGTCCCCCCCCAAAGATTTCCCCTCCCCCTTCCCCCCTCTCCCCCTGGCCTCCCCCCTCCTGACCCCCCGTGTGCCCCCCAGGTGCGGCTGGCAGCATCCAGGCAGCCGTGCGGCAGCTGGAGGCCGAGGCGACGCCATCATACAAATGGTACGTGAGGGGCAGAGGGCCCGGAGGAGGCAGCAGGGAGACACGGTTAGCACGGCCGCCCTTCCTCCCACACCCTCTGTTCCTCCTCTGCTTCCTCCTCTTCCTTCTCTGCTTCCTCCTCTTCCTCCTCCGCTGCCTCCTCTTCCTCCTCCGCTGCCTCCTCACTCCTCATCCCCCTCCTCTGTGTCCTCCTCCTGCTCACCCTCCCCATGGTCGGCATCCTCCACTTTTCATCTTCTCTTCATTCTCTTCCTTCTCATATTATTCTTTTCTTCTTCTTCCTCCTCCTCCTCTTTCTCTTCTTTTCTTTCTCTTTCTTTTCCTCCTCCTCCTTCTCCTCCTCTTTCTCTTCTTTTCTTTCTCTTTCTTTTCCTCCTCCTCCTTCTCCTCCTCTTTCTCTTCTTTTCTTTCTCTTTCTTTTACTCCTCCTCCTTTTCCTCCTCTTCCTCTTCTTTTCTTTCTCTTTTTTTTTCCTTCTCCTCCTCCTTCCTTCTCCTCCTCTTTCTCTTCTTTTCTTTCTCTTTCTTTTACTCCTCCTCCTTTTCCTCCTCTTCCTCCTCCGCTGCCTCCTCGGCTCCTCATCCCCCTCCTCTGTGTCCTCCTCCTGCTCACCCTCCCCATGGTTGGCATCCTTCACTTTCATTTCCTCCTTTTCATCCTCTTCCTCCTCATCTTACTCTTTTCTTCTTCTTCCTTCTCCTCCTCTTTCTCTTCTTCCTCCTTTTCCTCCTTCTTCCTTCTCCTCCTCTTCCTCCTCCGCTGCTTCTTGGCTCCTCATCCCACTCCGTGTCCTGCTTTTCTCAATCATCTCCTCATTTTCATCCTCTTCCTGCTCCCCTTCCTTCTTCCCCTTCTCCTGCCTCTTCCTCCTCTTTTTTCTCTTCCTTTTGCTCCTCCTGGTCCTTCCCCTCATTTTCTTCCTCTTCATTCTTCTCCTCCTTTGCTTTTCTTCCTCCTCCTCTTCCATCTCCCTTTTCTCCTCTTCTTCCTTCTCCTTTTGCTTTCTCCTTCTCTTCCTTCTCTTCCCTTCTTCCTCCTGCACTTTAATTTCTTCCTCCTCCTCCTCCTCCTCCTTGTCATCCTCCCTCTTCTTCCTTCTCCATTTTCTTCCTCCTCCCTCTTCCTCCTCCCTCTTCCTCCTCTCCATCCCTTGCCCCTCACCTGCTGCTCCTCCTCCTCCAACCCCCCCCAAACCGCTGGAGCTCCGGGACCGCCCCAGCTCTGGCCAAGGGGGGTTTGTGGGGGGCCCGGGGGGGGGGGTTGGGGTCCCTTGGGGGGGGTCCCCGACCTCCTAAACCCCCCGTGTGTCCCCCCCAGTCGGAGGCCGGGCCAGCGGACGCCGCTCCGCGTCGCGACGAATCCCCCATGGACGTGGACCAACCCTCGCCTGCCCCCCAGGACACCCCCTCCCTGGGTGAGAAAACCCTTCCCAGTCCCCACCAGTTCAAACTGGGCAGGGCTGGGAGCTGTCCCATCCCTCCGCCACCACCAGTTTGTCCCAGTCAGGACACTGGGGGAGGTCCCTTTTGAAGGGTGGATTGAGAAGGGGGGGCTGGGGGGGAAGGGTGATCCTGTATCCCTCCAGCTGGGTGCTGCTCCCAGTTTGTACTGGTTTGGGGTCACTGGGAGGAAGGGAAGGGGTGGCTGAGGGTCTCCCCACCCCCCCTCCAGGCTCGGAGGGACCCTCGGGGGAGGAACGACCCCCGGAGCTGCCGCTGCTGAGCGAGCAGCTGAGCCTGGATGAGCTCTGGGATATGTTGGGAGAGTGCCTGAAGGAGCTGGAGGAGTCCCACGACCAGCACGCTGTCCTGGGTGGGTGCACACCCCAAAAAGGGAACCCCAAAAACACCTCCAGGAGACAGCCTGGCCCTGAGACCCCTCAGGGTGGCCCTAATCCCCCTCAGCATAGCCCCAGGATGGTTCTAAGATTCCTCAAGATGGCCCCAAATCCCTTCAGGATGGCCCCAGGAGTTCCCAGGGTGTCCCCAAACCCCTTAAGATCTCCCTGACCCCCTTAGAATATCCCTAATCCCTCTCAATATGTCCCCAGAACCTCCAGGATGTCCTCAACCCCCTCACAATGTCCCCAACCCCTTCCATGATGCCCCCAAGCCCCTCCACGATGCCCCCAAACCCCTCCATGGAGCCCCCAACCCCCCTCCACGATGCCCCCAACCCCCTCACAATGTCCCCAACCCCCCTCCACGATGCCCCCAACCCCCTCCACGATGCCCCCAAACCCCTCCATGGAGCCCCCAACCCCCTCCACGATGCCCCCAAACCCCTCCACGATGCCCCCAAACCCCTCCATGGAGCCCCCAGCCCCCTCCACGATGCCCCCAAACCCCTCCACGATGCCCCCAACCCCCTCACAATGTCCCCAGCCCCCTCCACGATGCCCCCAAACCCCTCCACGATGCCCCCAACCCCCTCCACGATGCCCCAACCCCCTCCACGATGCCCCCAACCCCCTCCATGATGCCCCCAAACCCCTCCACGATGCCCCCAACCCCCTCCACGATGCCCCCAAGCCCCTCCACGATGCCCCCAACCCCCTCCACGATGCCCCCAAACCCCTCCACGATGCCCCCAAACCCCTCCACAATGCCCCCAAGCCCCTCCATGGAGCCCCCAACCCCCTCCACGATGCCCCCAACCCCCTCCACGATGCCCCAAACCCCTCCACGATGCCCCCAAACCCCTCCACGATGCCCCCAACCCCCTCCACGATGCCCCCAAGCCCCTCCACGATGCCCCCATCCCCCTCCACGATGCCCCCAACCCCCTCCACGATGCCTCCAAACCCCTCCACGATGCCCCAAACCCCTCCACGATGCCCCCAACCCCCTCCATGGAGCCCCCAACCCCCTCCACGATGCCCCCAACCCCCTCCACGATGCCCCCAAGCCCCTCCACGATGCCCCCAAGCCCCTCCACGATGCCCCCAACCCCCTCACAATGTCCCCAACCCCTTCCACGATGCCCCCAAGCCCCTCCACGATGCCCCCAAACCCCTCCATGGAGCCCCCAACCCCCTCCACGATGCCCCCAACCCCCTCCACGATGCCCCCAAACCCCTCCATTGAGCCCCCAACCCCTTCCACGATGCCCCAACCCCCTCCACGATGCCCCCAAGCCCCTCCATGGAGCCCCCAAGCCCCTCCACGATGCCCCCATCCCCCTCCACGATGCCCCCAAACCCCTCCACGATGCCCCCAACCCCCTCACAATGTCCCCAAGCCCCTCCACGATGA